>NC_056744.1:431214716-431357216 GCF_019279795.1 Protopterus annectens | reverse complement strand
CTCTCTGATACATAGTCGATCTCTAACAACTGAAATTGTTCCCCACTATTCAAGACATCATTAATAATTTTCATCCCTAAGAAACACAGCCATTCGTATCCTCATGACTGTCACCCTGGTTTCTTTCTTTGACCTATAAAAAATATTTTACCTTTTATGGAGAAACAATAAGTGATACCCCCCTGATGAGCATAGGGAGAATAGTATTAGGAATTATGATGGCAGCATAAGCTTTCTTACTACTTTCTCTATCTAATAAAGTTTGCATACGTAACAAAATCTACACCGTGAATGGAAATTTTAACTGTGAAACAGCAGGAGTAGTATATGCTGCTTTATGCCAATGTTGCCAAAGCTACTACATTGGTAAACCTGAAAGAATGTTTAAGCAGAGAATTTATTAACATCAATATCAATTTAGTAGGGGTAATACCACAAATGCATTGGCTAGACACATTCTAGAATACCCCACACATACATTCCAGTTTACAATATTACAACAAATAGTTAGGAACATTAGAGGTGGACCATGGGGATTAAAGCTTGAAGAAACAAGAACTTGTTTGGCAAATTAAAACATATGCACATGTTCCACCAGGGCTTAAATACTGCTCGATAAAATGTATTTTGAAATTAAAAGCCCTACAAAGATGAAATTTGGTTGTATAACAACTTTTCTAATACTTGAATGAATTTATAAATATTTATTTATACATATCTATCAGTATTTATTTATATAAATTTTATATTTCTGTTTGTTTGAGTTGTTCAAGTTGTTATCTGGTATTTAAGAGTATTTAGATTAATTTATATACGCAAGAAAATTAAGTAATTAGACTGATGTGTTGTGATTTTAAAATTGTTGCTGATTTTTAAAAAAAAAACATTTATATTTATTTACATACACATTTTACCTTGTATAACACTGGCTCTTTAAATTTCTCAAGTTATGTTAATTGGTTTTATAATTAATTATCTCATCTTAACAGACAGTTTTATTTTAACTGAGGACTCTTGGGGTTTCTTTGTCTGAAGAGGTTCATGTATTTCCTGAACGAAAATGCTAACAATAAACTATTTGGAATTCTACAGCTTGCTGCCTATCTTTGTTTTTGGTTATAAGTTTATTTTTTGTACGGTGACCAGAAGTGACTAAATTATACATAGACAATATGTCAGCTATATAGAGAGATAGAGGTGGGTCTAATAAGGATATCAGATCATGGCTACATGCTGCTCCATACTGATACTCGAGAAACCACTAAAAGAGTCAAACACCAGTGCTTGTCCATGTATTATTTAGGGTCCAAAAATACAAGCAATTGTTAAATTTTCTTATTAGAACGACGAAAATGCATTTTGTCGAATGCGTTTTCGTTGACACATGTAGGGCGAACAGGCAAAACAGCGAAGCGGCTGTTCACGAATTCTTTCCCTGAGAAAGAAGTCGCTTGACCACTTTGTTGCTTTGCCTGTTCTGAAGTGTAGTGTGGTCCCTTGTCCAGTATAGCTCCAGAGTGTAATTGTGCAACAGTTAATGACCTTAAGGTTAGAGTGCGGGTTAAGGTAAGTGCATATGTATGAAAGTGTTTACTGTTTTTTATTTTGTGTTAGATGTATGGTTGAGTTATGTGTGTATGTGTTTTCAGCTGTTTACTTTTTTTGGGGGGGTAGTATTAGGGTTAAGTTAAGTGTGTATGTGTTTGGAACTGTTTATGTAAATGTGCGAGAGTTACTGACCTTAGGGTTAGGGTGCGGGTTAAGGTAAGTGCATATGTTTTAAAATATTTACTGTTTGTTTTACGTTAGATGTATGGTTGGGTTATGTGCATATGTGTATTTAGTTGTTTACTGTTTTTTGGGGGGTATAATTAGGGTTAGGGTATGTGTGTATGTGTTTGGAAGTGTTGAATGTTATTTGGGGGGGTTGGAACAGCGATTTCTTTCCCTAGGAAAGAAATCGCTGTTCTATGGTTTTGACATTTTCAGCGTTCGCTGAATATGTGTCGATGAAACACCGTTCGCTGTTTCCAGCGTTCGGTGTTTTAATATGAACCCGCTAAAGGACATGCTAAAGAACTGTTAGAATAGTATGACAAAAATAATAATTGAAGGTTGAAAAGAATATAAAAGAGATGTAAGGTATTTAGTAAAGCAAGAGGGATGGGAAATGCATTGCAAGAAAGATCTGAAGGGTGGAAAATCAGGACAAATTAATAAATGACCTCCATACTAAAGGGAAACCAAGACTGCGCAAAGACAAAAGTCAGTTGAAAATGTTACTGCAGAAGTGGCAGAACTCTGAAGACAAGAGATTGCAGAGGTGAAAAAACAACAGGATCTGTGCCTCATAAATGGAGAATGGCAACAGTCATCCCTCTGCACAAAGGTGAGTCATCTACAAACCCTGGAAACTATAGACCCATAAGTCTAACTAGTCTTATATGTAAAGGCATGGAAATAATTCTCATGGAGAGGATCAATAGAGAAATAGTAAACCTCCAGACACTGGATCCAACCCAGTTTGGTTTTGTCAAGGGCAGATCATGCCTACTCAACCTGGTGGACTTCTTTGAGAAGGTAACCAAAGCAATGGATGACAGAAAATGGTTTACACTGCCTATCTTGACCTGTCCAAGGCATTTGACACAATATCCCCCTTAGGCATTGTTGACAAACTCAAGAGGTTGGGTACAAACTCGTATGTCACCCAGTGGATAGCTAGCTGGCTGACAGACAGGACCCAGGAAGTTAGAACTGAGGAGTCACACTCTACAAAGAGACCAGTCATAAGTGGAGTCCCTCAGGAATCAGTGTTGGACTACTCCTTTTTGGCATTTACTTCTAGAAGTCAAGGCCAATGTCAGTGGTCTCTGGCTGACTAAATTTGCAGATGATCACAAATTAGGATATGTCACTGAATCCCACACTGACACAAATGTTCTCCAGGAGGGGATGACACAGACAAACAACTGGTGTCAGAGCCATGGACTAAAACTAAATACCAAGAAATGCATAATAGTATCCTTTGCTAAGTCATCCATTCCTGGTAGCTATCATATTGACAACATGCCCCTTAGAGATGACCCAGTAGTCAGGGACTTAGGGACACACATAGATAGTAACCTAGCCTTTGATCATCATGTGTCTACAGTTGTGAGGAAATCATTCTATGTTGTGCAGCATATAAACAAAGGTATGGCATCTATGTTCAAGGAAGGCATTGTTCCACTGTATTCAGCATACATCAGACCTATATGTACCTAACCAGGCATATGCAACAATTGGAATGACCACAGAGGTTTCTCACTGAAAGAATACGAGATGTAAGTAAAATGTCCTATGCAGACTACATCAAGGCCATCTCCCTGTATTCTGTCTCTTACAGGCTTTTGAGGGAGATCTATGCCTGGCATATGGGCATTGGCAGACCCCACTCTGATGGACCTCCTGCATATCCATAAAGCAAACAGCACCAGAATTACCCATTCTAAAGACTTAAACCTTGCCTGTTGTATAAATAGGACCTGCTGAAGAGACAGATATGTATCCCAGAGAATTCCCATCTATAGAACAGGCTCCCCATCCATGTGAGCAGAGTTCCTCCCTAAACCAATTTAAGTGCAACTTGGACAATTGGATGGGGAACCAGAAATGCATCCCTGGTTTGGCACCTGTGTCTCTAATGGGCACAAGCAGCCTGCAAATGGTTCATCTCCCAGGCCCCTGCTTACACTTATCAAGGGTACCAGAACTTGTCAGAGATTTGGGATGCATAGCTAGGCTTAAAAAGGCCCTTGCTGTTGTTAGCCTAGTAAACACCTATGAACCTATCAATGTATAAGGGAACTGTTTCACTAATGGTATAACAGCTTTTAAAGCTCTAGCAATCTGCCTGAGACAACAGGAGCATGTTACAGTACTATATGTACTGCTACACAAATGCACAAGTTAAGGGAGGGGTGGTATAATGAGCAAGGTGTTTACCTCACAGACACAAGGTATGAGGTTTGATTCTCAACTGAGAAATGAAACGTGGCTATGTTTAAAATTGTCCATAAGAGCAGCTAGCCTAGTACTTATGAAGCCATAAACTTGATGTTAACCCAAACAGGGGACATACAGAGGAGATTAGCCAGCTCTCAATAAAACCTACAGCAGGTGGATAATATGAGAGGGAACTTGGGGGAGGGCTGTCAATATGTGGCAATCTATTCTTGCAGAACCTGGCAAATGGCAAGGCAGAAAAATAATAATAAAAGTAACTGAACATGAAATAGCAGTCACCATGGAAATTCCCAGGGACAGATGAACTCCCCATGGAGATATAGAAATCGCAAGGAAATAGAATAACAGAAGCATGAACAGGCTTATTTAATACAATTCTAAGAGATGGTTGAATACATGCCTCATGCAAGATGGTTTAATTACACCAACATATATACAAGAAAAAGATCAAAAAGAACCAGCATCTTACCAACTGATACTATTGTTGTCAATGCTAACTGCAGGGATATCATATGTTCTGTAAAATTAATAGTTTTAAATCAAACATGATTCATACTGACTAGATGATCTGCTGGCAACATGATATATACTTTATTGTTAATAGAAGACATCAACAGTAAGGGGAAATCAATAGTTATATTATATCTGGATGTGCCAAATGCATTCAGTAGGGTAGAATGCCCCAATGCAGAAAATACATTTCCCAAGTCACATAATCTCTTTACTTAGTTCAATATACTAGTACTTGCAAGTGAGAATTAAAATAAGGGCAAGTCTCAGAAAGTTTTGGCCTGACGAGAGCCTTGAGGCAGGGTTGCCCTCTCTCTCTGCTCCTATTTGTTTTGTATCTCATGCCACTAGAGCATCTGGAGTTAGAAGAAAGTGAGTCATGCAGATTAACAATCAAAAAGGATACCTGTAAAGTACACTATTTGTATAGTAATGGGCCTCATCTTCACACTTTATTGAAGCAAGGTAGGAGAGGTTTGCAATGGGGGTTCCCTCATTGAGGTGGGGGAGAGAAAGGCATAATACAACATGATAAAGAGAGACACTTAAATTGGCAACTGCACCTATGATTTGATTAAAAGAGAAAATGTAATGTGACTCAAAATGAGGCAGTTAGTGCAGAGGTTAAGATTGCAAGCTGGAGCTCCTATGGCACAGAGTTTTGATTACTTCAGCCTTTGTTTCCCTGCTGTGTGACTTTAAGCAAGTCACTTAACCAGACTTTGCTCCCAGATAACCCTTGAAAAGGGACTGCATTTCAAGTGGAAGCACCTGGTTAGCAGATATATATTACTTGTTAGTAAGGAAGGGTGAATAGAACCAGCTGACAATAGAGAAAGTAAAGGCACAAATTTTAAGTATGGGTGTGCATTGCAGTTAAATGTAAAATATGGATGTTTTTTTGAGTTAATCAAAGCATGTTTTATTAAAAGAAAGGGCAAAAAAGATAAGTGGAACTATTAGATCTGAAACTACTGACGTAAATACAAGAACTAAATGTTCTGTCTTCTTTTTAAAGAATTTAACTCAATTCTCCTAATATTTTGAGTTGTGCAACTTATGGGAAGCTAATAATGGTAAAAATATTCCACAAACTAATACAAAGACAGTGCTTGTGCAAAATCACTCAGATGGCCAGTGATATAGCACAAGTATACTTCAGATACCTTGCACAGGAATTAGAGTGATACCCTGAGTGACTATGGTGATTTATTCAACAGCTTATTTTGTTTTATTGTATTTATGTTAGGAGTTTCATTTTTCCAATTAAGTTAATTTCCCTATTTTTGGTGATGCTGTGAAGAGGAAAATATCCAAAAATTATAGTTAATATTAAAAAGTTTCAACACTAGTATTAAGAAAGTCAGTTCTAGCTATTAGCATGAGTATATAGGTAGTGACAGAATGCAGTAATCAAATATACTTGCTTTTATGCAAGCACTAATGCCAAAAAGGTATGTGTTATTGTGGAAATAACGACTGCACAGGGGAGGGCCACTACACGGCTGGAAGGGTATTTCCACAATAACACACACCCTTGAAGGTATTATTGCACTTAGAGAATGGACTGTCTGTAAAATTGTGCTTTTTATTTTATTTTATTTTTTATTACTGTTGTAATTTTTTTTATATAATTTTGATATAAAATAATTCCTCCACCTAAGGTTTCAAACTTGGTGTAGTATATGATAATTGTGATGGAGGAAGCATTTTACAACCAAAATATAGAACTTTAAAAAATATCCAGGTATTTATTTTATTTTTTTGGTCCCTTACTCCTAAAATGTTTGGCTTGCTGCCAGTCATTAGAGATAAAAGTTACTAAATAATGGCAGACATCTAAGTTTCAGACTTGTATTACCTTCAGAAATTTCACGCTAACACGAATCTTTTTATTTAAGCACGTTTGTGATTTCATAAGAGCAATAATTAAAATCTGTTCCTGTTTTTGACCCTTTCCCCCCATTATTTTAGGCTTTATCCAGATTTCTTCAGCTGAAAGTTTCAGAGGTATGCAAACCTCTTTAGTCCTGCCAGTGGTCGATCTCACTCACTCTGTCTCTCTCTCTCTCTCACTCTCTCACAGACACATACACACACACACACACACACACACACACACACACACACACACACACACACACACACACACACACACACACACACACACACACCCCTCTGCTTCAGAAAATTCATGCTAACACAAATCATTTAAAATATGTCCCCTGTTTATTTTAGGCGTATCCAGAGGCCTTGATTTTGACCTGCTCTCAGTTTAAGTGACTTACTTCATTGTAAGGCCTATCTATAAACCTGCCTTCAGTGGGACCAGACTCCAAAATACTTCCTCCCAGCCTGCTCTCAGTGTAAGTTGTCACACACAGAGCAAGTTTTTTGGAATAAATGCCAATGTATATGTACTTTCAGTTATATCTGACTTGATTAAACAGTACAACTTTACTAAGTATTCCAAAATTAGCTGTATTACTGGTCTTTACAATTTCTGATGGATATTTGTTCTCGACTGTGTATACATAGTTGTCGAAAAGAACATCACCACAGGAGTTTGTAGAAAGAGACGGCATTAGGATTACATGTTTTACAATGAATATTGAGAGAGCTAAATATCAGGATGGAACTGATTGTATCAATTAATGTTTTTACATTCACCGCTGCAGTATTCATAACTTATGGAATTCCCTGCCATGGAAGCCCTTTGTCCGGCCAGTCTACCAAAGCCTACTGTTACCTTAAGGTACTTGGAACGTCACCTACATGCTCCTTGCATAGTGTACCAGATAAAGGTGACATTCAGGCATACCATCCTAGGAGCTTCTTTGCCATCAGTCTGAATTCTGTTTTTAACCATTGGTCTGTTTGCCTCAGTGCATTTTATGTCATTTTTTTCTGTTTGCTTTTATTCTGGTAATTACTCCTGTTTGCTGAAGTCCTCACTGTTGCAGATAAGCACCCAGTTCAGGTTTTGTTGTATTTTCTTGAGTTTTTTGTGCTGTTTGGGGGATTAATGTCACCCAAAAAAGGTAAATGCCAGTTTGTGAGACAGATCCCCCATAAAGACCACCACAATAACTGCCTTTTTTTGCCTAGGAGCACCTCACGACCGTATGTCTTGTTTGATTTGTCAGGTGGTTGTCCCTAAAACCCTTCATAGGAGGCTTTCTTCCACTTCTTTGTATATTGAGAACCAGTGTCTTAAGTTTCTTGCTAAAGCTACTATGGATGGAACTTCCCACCCCAAGGGTCAGCCATCAGGGAAGAAGAAGGTGAAAAAGGTAAGAAGAGAATCTTCCTCTGTCTAGCCTCTGCCGGGTGTTTCTCCCGAGGTGGTTACAAAACAGGAGGCTTGCCTGGCTGTGTTTTCAGATTTCTTTGCCACATCCAGGTTAGAGACAGCAAGGATCTGGAGGGGAAGCACATCTGGTGAGGCTTTGCAGGTGTCCCATTTTGGACGTTTAGGGGGAACCATGGTTGATTGTTTCTGAGGGATCTGGGGGGGGGGGTTCCACAGGTTCATCTTAGGGAAGAAGTTCCTATTACTGTTGTGGAATGCTGTCATGAGTCAGATCCTTCTCAGTTCTCTAGGATTGGCATTCCCTTAAAAAAGAAACAGAAAACAAAACATGTTTCTTCTGCTCATAGGGATCCACAAAGTGAGTGGCAGGCCTTTACTCTGGGGCTATTTAATGCTTTACTGTCATTAAGGCTTCCTTAAGGGGGTTTCAGTTCCTGCTCCTCCTTGGTCCTGTTCTACTCTTAAGCCCCAAGGAATCAGATTCTTCTGAGGAAGAGTTGGATTCTGAGGAGGAGGAATCTAATAGTCCAGATACTCATTCTGGCAGAATTTCCTTTGGGGACACAATCTCTAGGATGATGTATTTTTTTTTTTTTTTAAGTGAGAGTGTGCCCAAGTTTCTGATATCCATAAGCTGTAGTATGAGTTACTGCAGATGGAATCTCCTAAACTTGTGGCTATTCCTCCTGTCTTCGCTGCTTTACTAGATGTTTTTTCCAATACCTCTAAAGTGCCTGGTTCTCTTCCCCCTGCTCCCAAGAAGTCTTTTTGTTCAAATGTCCTGCTGCTGACCCCTCTGTGGTGTCTGTAGCCTCTGATGAGCCAACTCAATGGCTTCCTTCATCCAAGTTATTGCCTTCTGACAAGGGCAGCAGAGCCATGGACAAGCTGGGTATGATGGTTTATACTTCAGCTATCCTAGCTTTTAAGGCTATTAATTATCAGACCCATGTATCCAGGTATGCGTTGGCTCTTCCTTCTCAGGCTTGTCAGCTTTTTTCTGGTCTTCCAGACTCTGAGAGTAAATCTTCTGCTCATTTCTTACTAGGGACTTCTTCTCAAGTTGTTCATCATTCTATCAAATGTAGTTATGATGCAGCAGATGCCTCTTCTGGGGCTGCTGCTTTTGGTTCAGTACTGAGGAGGTATTCTTGGCTTAGGCTTCAACCTTTATTCAATGATAGATTCTACTTTACCCAATGATATTAAGATTAAGTTGATGGATGCTCCTCTGGATAATACATTTTTGTTTGGGGAAGCAGCTTCCAATTTAAGTCTCTTCAGGACAAGGGAAAGGCCTTACAGCAGCTTAAACATGTCTTTGTCTCTCCTGTGTCTAAATTTCAGAGAGACTACAGCCTTTATTCGTAAGCAATCTTGCCCTCCTGCTAAAGGTAAAAAGGGTAGTAAACAGGCTCCTCCTGCTAAGGCCATTTAGACTGCAGGGATTCAAAAGCCTTCCTTTCCTGACAAACCAGATGCTGTCTGACTATCTCCCTGTT
Source organism: Protopterus annectens (assembly GCF_019279795.1). Taxonomy (NCBI): domain Eukaryota; kingdom Metazoa; phylum Chordata; order Ceratodontiformes; family Protopteridae; genus Protopterus; species Protopterus annectens. The sequence goes on along the minus strand of NC_056744.1, from coordinate 431,347,883 downwards.
CCCAGCCACATTCCTCTTTCTCTTCACATTTCTCTGTCTCTTCCTATTTGGCTTCAAATCACCTGGGTTCTGTCTGTCATTCATCAGGGCTCAGGGGTACTTCATGGTGTGGCTTTCCCATCCTCCTTTTATGGGCATTCCTCAGCCTCCTTGGTAATAACTTCCTTTTTTCCCAGAAAATCTTCAAGATCTCTTGTCTCCGGGTATTATTCAAGGTTGTTCACCATTGAACTGCAAAAGAAAGGCCTGAACAAAAGCCAGCAGTTTAGCTACTTTTCTGGCTGTAGCTGGATAACTTCTAAGTATAGTGTAAAACAAGGTCTGAACCAAACATAAATGAGGGTGATTAGAGACAGAAAAGAAGCAATCCTTTTACAGAAGGTAAAGAAAATAACAGTGACTTACACAAATGCCATTATATATCAAAGGCATGGGAATTCATAGTTACTTTCTTATGTCTGGTATGAGTAATACAAAGCATTATGGGGAAGAGAAAGGGTTGTGGGAGAAGAAGATCACATTGATACATCAAGCCCCATTGGCAGCCATGTTGTGGAAAACAGGCTAAAATTACAGATAAAGCACTCAGAGTGAATTTGAGGTGGTAAAATAGGTCAGGAAACAAAGACAGAGTGAAAAAAAAAGATTTTTTTAGTTCTAGGGTGGAGTTTTCCTTTAATGAGTTGTCACCTAATCAATCTATTATTCTGCCTACTTTTCTCCCCTCTCCACAATCTGACAACGAGAGGGTGCTGCATACCTTCATGAGCATAGTCAGCTCAAATTTTATTTGGATAAGACTAAAGTTAACAGAAAATCTGATCAGTTGCTTGTTTCCTTTCATCCTAGGTTTTTAGGATGGGCTGTTTCCAAGCAACCTATTTCTACTTGGATTTCAAAGGGTATTTCTTTTTCTTACACTTTTCTTGGTGAAAGCCTTCCTTCTTTTGTAAAGGCTCATTCTCCAAAAAGCTATGGCTTCTTCTGGTGCTTTTTTCAAGGGCTCAGACACTAATTATATTCTTGAAGCAGCTACCTGGACTTCTGTGCATACTTTTACCAAACACTACAAGCTGGATGACATCTCTAGAGCTACAGCTGGCTTTGCTAATGCCATTCTTCATGGCTTCTTAGAGGGCTCTACTGCTGCTTCCTCCTCCCAAGTTTCTTCTTGAGGTTTGCCTGATTGGACAACCTTGGTAATATTAGGGCTCTCACCTAGCCCATGGAATGCCCACCTCTGCCCCACAGAATGAGTGGTCTGATTAGCTGCACGGATATGCCTGTGTGTGTGTGTGTGTGTGTGTGTGTGTGTGTGTGTGTGTGTGTGTGTGTGTGTGTGTGTGTGTGTGTGTGTGTGTAAGTATGGAGTATATCCTAGCTCCTGTCTGTTGCTGTTTTCACCTGCAATGGAACCTAATCACTGTAAAACACAAAGTGAATATTTTTAACTATCTTTGCATATGTTTATTTTACTGAAATGAAAAGCTTCACAGCTTGTGCCACAGAGCAAGTAAATATAATGATAAAGTCAGTGTAACTGCATTGTCATTGTTTTACTCCCACTTTTAATTCAGCAGAGCAGCTTTTGAGAAATCAAGAACATTTTTTTCATCTGGTCTAAACATCCCAGATTACTGATATTAGTTTTACTTTTTTTTCATTTAAAGCTAATGGAAAATAGCCTTATGTTGACATCTTTTCTCTGTATGCATTAGGTAGTGGGAATCTAATAGCTGAGTAACCAGGATAGCTCTCTGGTGCATGTAAATAAAGTAAGCAATAGAGTGTCCAAGTTAAACATAAACAGCTTTGCCTGACAAATGAACTGTTCTACCATAATATTTAATAGAGTTGCCATACCCCATCACTGACTGTTTAAACTAATGCTTCCTGCTGAACAAACTGACAGAAGGCTGGCTAGCTGAAAGACACACTCCAGTATCAGGTTGTTATTCCAGCCATGACACAGTGAGAACCGCCATGAAGGAATAAAGGAAATATACAAACTTGCATACGGTGTGTGGAATGCAGGTTGAAACTCTGTCAGTTACGGTTAAGCAGGCCTCTTTTATATTAAGCATGTAGTTCCAAAAGTGGAAGTTACGTAAGGGGTGCCAGTGCCCAGAGATCTGGTAATATATGTTATTTTGTGGGACACAGAGTCAGTGGACTCTATAAAAGTCTTCACTTATGGTGCTATCTCTTATTGTAACAGATTGTAGTCTGCACTTTACCATACAAGCCACATCTCAAAATGGAGGGTCAGACTAAACTATAGAGTATGTGGGATGGACATATTAGAAATACTTCTGATTGCGGAGTACAACAGCCATGTTACATGCAGAATGGAGGAATTAGTCTGCATAAAATGCAGTGCTGCGAGAAGAAGTAATAGAAACTGATTACAGTATAAAAGTTTCTGGAGCGCAATGTGGATACTCACACGTACACATTTGGTCTGTTTGACTTTCCCATTGTTTCTGTCGGTTGGTCAGTTAATCATGTTGATATGGAATGGACTCATCCTCAGAATACAGCTCTAGCACCATAAAGCAGTGATCTCAGTCTTGATAATAACTTCAATAAAATGCTTGTCAAAATAAAGCAACACACTCTTAGTTTGTGATTGGATATACATCTGAATAGCAGTATGTAGCTGATAAAGGCATTATCACTGTGGTAAATTTCAGAAAAGGGATAAACAAGTCTAATAAAAAGTTGCAAGTCTCAGTGCAGTAATGATTACAAACTACCTGCACTATCAGTCACTTATAATCCTGTAATAAAAATGTTCAAACATTTGCTTTTAGAAGAAGAATGTTGACTAAGTGCATGTGCTTGCAGCTAACATTTTTACCTGTATTTCTATGCGTACAGTTGTCTGCAGAGACTCACTGAGTAGTTATTGCTTGGGGGGGAATCACATCTGATTACTAACTTAATCGCACTGTCCGACGGATCTCTGTGATACTAGCACTGGGTTTATTTAGGCTTCTTTAAACAGAGTTAACTGTAGTATTACTAATAACATTATACTGTTACTACTAATAATATCATGTCATTTATTCCGACTGGAAATTCTATGCATTTATGGACTGAGACTGATAAATGATTCGGTAGGATCAGTGTTCTACCCCAGTCAAAAAGTACAAATACATAGACAGACTGACAGGCAGATAGATAGCTAGCTAGCTACATGGACAAATAGAGAGAGACAGATAGATGGATATATAGCGATAGATAGATAGATAGATAGATAGATAGATAGATAGATAGATAGACAGATAGACAGATAGATAGATAGATAGATAGATAGATAGATAGATAGAAAGATAGATAGATAGATAGATAGACAGACAGACAGACAGACAGACAGATAGATAGATAGATAGATAGATAGATAGATAGATAGATAGATAGATAGATAGATAGATAGATAGATAGAAAGATAGATGTACTGAGGATAAACGTGCATGTCACAGTGCTCAATATTTTGCTTGTACTGTAGATAAAAACAAGGGCACTTTTGTTCAGTAAAATGAATATATTTGTGTTTATTATGTATTTATTTATTTAATTAGTTATGGAATTTCTTTAATAATGAAATCTCAAATTCTAGTTTTGGAGATTATTTTTCAACAGCTGAAGTAACTACCTGTTTTTAAATTAAACTAGGTAAGGAGAAAGAAAGAAAAACAGATTTGCTAGGTAACCCACACACTCAAGTTATTAATTGACAAGTACCAGTATGACTCCGCTACAGTAAATCATCTGAGAAGTTCAAATTCATTGGTTGGGAGGGTAGCCTAATGGTTAAGGTGTTTGCCTTACAATCACAAGGTACAGGGTTTAAATCTGACTGGGGATAATTGGCTAGGGTAAAAATGGCTCGCAAGGGCAGTTAGCCTAGTATGAGTCTATGAATGACATTCATCCCTGGTTTGGCACCCATGTCTCTAATGCAAACAGGTAACATGTAAATAGTTCATCTCCCAGACTCATGCTTATGCTTATCAAGGGTATCAGAACTTGTCAGAGGTTTGGGATGCATGGCTAGGCTTAAAAAGGCCCTTGTGGTCATTAGCCTAGTAAACAGCTATGAAGCTATTAGTACCTTCCTGAACTATATTAAGAAAGACATGATAGAACTCTTGAATTATGTGTCTCAGGTAAGTATCAGTCTAGCATTCAGCAGTATTTTATCCTCACCAAGAATAATGCCACAAACCACCAAAAAAACTATTGCCCTTAGCAATTGGCTTAGTCATAAGTGTCATTCTAAGTGAGTGCAATATCTGTCAGCTTGAGAGTTCATGGAAGACAGGCAGTGCTGCTTTGCCAAGGATGGCCTATGCCTCTCCCCCTAGCTTTTGTATATTAGCAAAAACTTTATCTACCCCATACTGCCATTTTTAGACAACGTCAACCTAAAAAGCCAAACATACTCAAACCAAAATAAAAGTACTACTGCTAAATGACAGAAATCTGAACAAGAAACTCCACTCCCTACAAGCCCTCCTCATAATGGAAGACATAGCCATCTATGTGATACCTGAGACATAGTTTAAAGCAGCCATAAGTACCCTGGCAGCACAAAGCTATAACACCTTCCACACCTTTAGATCAGGTACCACTCAGAAAGGGAAACAAGATGCAGGGTGTCTCAGTCTTTAGCAAAGTAAAGGTAAAGTAGCAAGATGAACTAGACATTTTCCATATCCAAACCACCAGAGGCAAAACCCCTTATCATAGGTTCATAGGTTCATAGGTAGGTAATAAGCTATTGGCCCAAGGGCCTACATAAGCCTAGCTAGCAAGGTACCATAGCTTACGCCACCCAAGTAAGTTATTTTCCTGTGCCACTGTCCAGCAGAGACACAGAAGTGATCCCCAGGGTGTATTTCCTATTTCCCATCCACTCATCAAGATTTTTCTTGAAGAGTGATAATGAAGAACTTTGCTTGACATAGATGGGTAGCTTGTTCCAGAATATAGGAAGTATCCCTTGTGCATGTCCTGTTTATTGGAGTGACAAGGTTTAGGTCCCTAGAGCGTGTAGCTTGGAGGGATTGGCATTTCTTAAGGTGTAGCATGTCCAACAGCTCTGGGTTTGACATAGCTTTATATGTTAGGCAGAGATCACCTCAGAGTAAGTGATATGCTACGGAGTAAAACTGGAGTTTTTTGAGGTGGTCAGTGTAGGGCATTTGTTTATGGCCAGTAGTCCTCTTTGTGTGGTACTTCTGTGGCCTTTCCAGCTGCTGCAGATGTCTTGTGAGGTACATTCCAAAAGGGGCGTTGTACTCTATAATGGGTCTAATGAGTGAAGAGTAGAGGGGAACAATGACCTCTTTTTTTCCTAGATGAGAACCCTTTTATGATAAGGTGTGCCATGTAGAAGGACTTCCTGACTGTGGTGATGTGACTATCAAAGGAGAGACTACTGTCCACCTGGGTCCCAAGGTCTCTTATCACGCATTCGGTGTTAAGTAGATTTCTGCCTATGTGGTAGTTCATGGGTGCAGAGTTTTTACCAAAGGGGATGACATTGCACTTTTTGGCATTGAGCTTGAGGCCATGGCTCTGATACCAGGCATCTGTCTCAGTGAGGCCTTTCTACAGGATGTCCACATCATTTGGGGACTTAACTATGGCTCCTAGTTTGCAGTCATCTGTAACTTCGTCAGCCAGAGGCCTTCTATGTTAGCCTGTACTTCAGAGAAGTAGATACCAAACAGGAGAGGTCCCAGGATGGAACCCTGTGGCACTCCACTTGTCACTGCCTTGAGGTCAGATTTGGAGTCTGCAGCTTTTACAGTGTGAGTTCTGTCAGTGAGCCAGTTGGCAACCCATCTTGTGATGTAGGGATTTATACCTAGTTTAGTGAGTTTAGCTATAATTCCAGAATGGGGGATGGTGTTGAAAGCCTTGGCAAGGTCAAGATAGGCTGTGTGAACCACCTTACCCTCATCCACGACTTTGGTGACTGCCTCAAAGAAGTCGATCAGGATCAGGAGGCATGATCTGCCTTTCACAAACCCGAACTGGGTGGGATCCAGAGTTTGGAGGTTACCAATGTCTTTGTTTATGAGTTCCATGATGACACATTCTATGGCCTTGCAGACCAGACTTGTCAGGCTAATAGGTCGATAGTTCCTGGGATCAGTGGTGCCTCCTCCTTTGTGGAGTGGGATAACTGTTGCTGTGCACCATTCAGTGGGCACAAAGCCTGATGCGAGGCTATTATTGAACATGGTGCTTAAGTGAGTAGCCAGGTTGTTTTGAAGTTTGTGTAAAACGCAGCCTGGGATGTTATCCGGTCCCATGGATGCTGTGTTTTTGGCTTTAGAGAGTGCAGCTTTTACCTGCGTAGTTGTGATTACAGCAACTCTGCATTCTTCCTGTATAGATATGGGCCCTTTAGTGGGGGGGTAAAGTTAGCACTAAACCAATCTACCAGGATGTTGGCAATATCAGTTGGTTCTGTAATTTTTGTGCCTTTGTGCTGTAACTCAGAGCAGATCTGGGTGTTGCCATCTAGATTCTTGACATAGCTATAGAATGCTTTGCGGTTGTCCTTGGATTTAGTGGTGATTTTGTTTTTGTAGCTAGCGTTGGAGGATCTTATAAGGGATCTCAGCTTCTTACTGAGGCTGACCAGGGAGCTCCTCCACTCATGGGATTTTACTCTCTTTGGCAACAGTTTCTTCCTTCTGTTGTACAGTTTGTTTATAGCAGTTGACCACCAGATTGTCTTCCTTTTTTTGGAAGATAGCGTCTTGGTTCTGTTTGGGATAGCACAATCCATGCACTCGTGTAAGTGCTTATAGAGTGCATTTGTGTAGGATTCAGCAGTTGTAACTGTATTGTCCATCTGCATGGGTGTCATGAAGTTCACCAATTCTGTCTTAAGAAGCATGAAGTTGGCTTTGGAGAAATTTTTGATGTGGTTTCCTTAATGGGGGGTGGGGGCGGGATGTAGATATCAACGGTGATAAGCTTATGGTCGGATCTGACCAACGAGGAGTTGACTTCAGGTGTGGAACACCGGTCACTCATGTTGGTAATAGCTAGGTCTAGGATGTTGTTGCCCCTGGTGGGGGTGTGGATAAGTTGATCTAGGTCATTGGAGTTTATGAATTCCAGAAAGCGTTGAGCTAAGGAGTTGGTACATGAGTAGTTTTCCCAGTTAATGGTGGAATAGTTGTAGTCACCCATTATTAGGGTGTTTGGTTGAACCCTAATATTTTCCAGTACATCAAGAAAAGAGGAGTGGGAATCCTGGGGCATGGTGGGGGATCTGTAGCAAGCTACAATTTGGATTGCAGTTTTGCCCAGAGTTAGTTGCACTTGGATAACCTCGGATGCATTATGCTGAGCAACTAGCCTGGAGGTATGGATATCCTTAATGAATATGGACACACCTCCACCTTTGGTGTTTCTGTCCAGGTTACATGGCTGAAAAGTGTGGTATGAGTTATAGCCTGGTAGTGCAGGGGTGCTCTCTGGAGCCGTGAACCAGGTCTCAGTCACTGCACAGATATCAATGTTCTCCATTTTAAGGAGTGCCTCGAGTGAGTGCATTTTGAGATTTAGACTTCTAGCATTGAGTAGCATTACCTTCAGTTTTTGTTTGCCTGTTTCTGTTATGGTGGTAAATTTGTTATTTTAACCCTGCCTAAAAAAGGCACTATAGGGGCAGCAAGAGCCTAAGCCAGTATCCGGAATCCCATGGGCGACAAGTGCAGGCCATCTGTGGCAAAGCATGGTGGTCTGTCGACCATGTCATCCCAAGCAGACAGATACTGGATCCCCTTAGAATGACACCAGAAGCTTAACCAATTGTTGAAGTCAATCATTTTGTCCTTGTACTGCGGTATCATTCTGGGTGATGGCAGAATGCTACTCAAGGCTAGGGTCATACCTGCCTGGGCTACAATATTGGACAGCTCTTCCATGTCTCTTTTCATGTAGTCCAGGGAGGTACTTCTCATATAGATCCCCCTTCATTACACAGGATGCACACACAAGATATCTAAATGAACTTGAGTCATTTAGCACAGGAGCTAACATGGTAATTCTGGAAATGTTCAATTATCAATCTAAGAAGTGGAAAACATACACTTTCTCAAACAGGCATGCCCAGAAATTCCTGTGGTTCATTAACATGAATTTTTTGGGCCAACTAGTTAAAACTCCAAGGGGAAATAACATCCTTAACTTGATCAGCACAAATATGAGGAGCTGCTGCAACTCCCTTGTGTAACACCCCCTCTAGTAAGGTCAGATCAAAATGTGGTACGTTTTGAAATTATACTGGAACAGGGACCCCATTCAAACCCTTCAAAGCATAGAATGTTTGAAAAATATTCCAAAGCAAACTATATGATATTGAGCGATATACTGGCGAAATATGTACCCTCCCCAAAGCAAGATAATTCAGCTGCCTCTGCTGAATCCTTCGACCTGGAATTCTACCAGTACATCAACCACTGTATTGAAATGGCTGTCCTCACCTGAAAGAAGTAAAAACTTTCCAAAAAGAAAACCCTTGGTGGACTCCAGCCATAAGCAAGCTTTTGAACGAGATGAAAAAGTCAGGGCTCAATAAAGATAAAAACATAATCATGAATCTTAACTAGCATATAGTATTTGCTACTTTAACAATTACAACAGCATTCATTTCTTTAGCATTTGTCTACTCCATTATATATTTTAAGGGAGAGTCTCACATCTCTGATGTTGATATTATTTATGCTCATATCAATGTGCAATACATTTTTGGCTGCTTGTCAGTAAAACATTTTGGTTTGTAAAATCTTAAAATATTTTATAACCAATTATATTATTCCTATGAAGGTACTAAAATAGTTCTATGGGGTAAGGGTCACACTGAGAAACATTCAATGGCAGTTGTACTGTTTTGTGAATGCTTATGCAGAAAGAGATATACAGCAGGACCTTTTTTTAGAAATTATGTAATATGAGTTCTATATAATGGAGCTTTTCCCCATCTTCCGCTGAAAAAGAGCACTTCTCATTCGGACTTATCTGGTAAAGAAATGCCAGTAAATAAATGTATGTATGTATTTATTTATTTATATATGTATTTGTTTATTTATTTAGCACAACACCTGGTAATAATGGAGGGGTTGCAGAGATAGCTTTAGCATAAGATTACTATTGTTTTCTTGGATAATGATATCACTTGTGACCATGAATGGACTGCAGTTCTGCAACACTATCGTGGACTTCAGCATTTATGTATCAACACTTAATGACCTATTTATAAAACCTATCAAAAGGACTTATAGTTTGACAAAGACTAACAACAAATTCTGGTTAAAATATTCAGATTAATATTATTTATATTTTTATTCAAAGTTGCTTTGAATGTACTCTTGCAGAACAAGTGACAACATAAAGCAAATGGCGTTTTATTTTTCTGGAATATGCTCTAATCTTCCCCAGACATATTACGCAGTCTATGTCAATCTCTATTTATTTATTTATTTATTTTTTATTAGCATTTCTTTACCAGGATAGTCTAACTGGGCCTTAGGCCCCTTTTCAGTGGAGGTGCAGGAAGAAAAGCTCCACAGAAAATGCATACATTAATTTTACAATAGGTTTTTCGAAGAGAAATGAGTACAAGTCTAATAAAACCAGTACTAGTAATGCTTAGAAAACAAAAGGTCTGTGTTATAGCAGTGAGTAGGTAGTCTTAACTATTAAACCAAAAGAAATCAAATATCCTAAACATTAAAAAGAACTAAATAGAACTGTTCGAGAATTGCCTTATTTGTATTGTACATGTTACAGATATGGCTAAAGGTCTTGAATAATAAATAAAAAGAGAAAAGAGACAAAGGTGCACATGAGCAATCAACAGCCAAGAAGTAGACAAATAAAGGAACAGTGTACATAAGTAACATCGGTTTGTAGGTTTAGGCTTGTATACTGCTTTCATAGATAAGTGACTTGGTTGTCATAGGTAGAATAAGAGAGATGCTAGGAGCAGTTTGTAGGGTAGAGAAGAATGTAATTGAGGAGAAGGAACCCTACTAAGTTGCTAGAGTGAATTAGGACGTGCAGTAGCAAGGCAGTAAATAGATGCATATATACAGAACAGGATAGTAAAATACATTTGTTGAAGTATGCATAAAGAAAGATTCAATGGTGGAGATAATGGAAGAAGAGGTAATAGATAAAAAGCAGGTAGCCAGAAGAGAGAAGATTAAGGAATGACAATAAGAATTACTTTGTGTGGGTGGAAATTTATGACATTTTAAATATGTGGTTTAGTGGGTGATAAGGAGATGAGATATTATCCTGGCAATTGGCTTGAACTTAACCATGATTCCATCAGATGTTATGATGTTATTTAAAGGGCGAGAGGTTATTGGCTTGTTTTAGGTTGAGTGGGATAGAGTTCCACATTTTGGATATATAGAATTAGCAAACAAAGTCACCTGCAGAGTTATTAGATTTTGTGACTAGTAATATATATTTGTCCATGGAGCTTATGGGTTCTATTGGTAGAGTTGTGATAGATTATTTTGTTTTGCAGGACTATTAATCTGATTTATATATTAGGTTGTGTGTAGCGAATAAATGAAAGAAGGTTAGTGTATGTTCCATTTCACTGAAGTTGCTTCAAAGCTAAGTAGTAGTGTGGGCTTTGTATGGTGTATTTAGCAATACATTTTGATATTTTATTACAGCATTATTCTAGTAAGAAAATTGCTTGGCATATAGATTTATAAAAATGAGATTACTGTATAGAAGATTTGGGAGTAGTAGGTTTTTACTCTATGCAAGGAACCATGTTTTTGATGGCTTTTATTCATCTTGTGTGAAAGCCAAATATCAGATTTTCTTCAATCATGATCCCTAGAAGTTTTTTTCCATTACTAGTTCAGTTTTGATGTAGTTGAAAGAGGTTATGTTGAGGAAATAAATAGCGTGGGAAGAAATAGCCAGGGAATTGTTATGGCTAGGTTTGTATAGGCCCTAGGGCTGATAGCCTAGTACCAACCTATGAACCTATGAACCTATGAGAGAACTAGTTGGGATGAATAGAACTAATTTAGATTGTTTGGGGTGTTTAGGTGCAGCTGTGAGTCATGGAATGAACTTTGAATAAGAAGCAGGGAAGACTGGAATATCTTTTGTACTTTTTTGGCATAGCAGATTAGGATGGTGATCCTTACTTGCAGGGTTGAAGTTGTTTATATTTTGAAAAGGACTGAGCCAAGAACAGGCCCTTGGCAGACACTCTTTGCTACTGTTAGACAGGACAAGATATCTGTTTGTCATTTCATAGCTTACAGAGAGAGCTGATGGGTCTAGTCCTAATGAATATGAAGTATTTAGCAGAAGCTGGTGGGATACAGCATTAAAGTCATTTGATATGTCTAAAAATCCTGCAGATACATGTTTATCTTTTTTCTGCTGTGGTTGATAGACATGCTGAGGTTAAGAAGGGTGAAATAGTATTATTATGTGGATGAAATCCATGCTGCATAGGGTACAGCAATTTATCATGAGAGAGAAAATTAAGAGGTTGGGTTTGGATGCATTTTTCTATTAGTTCAGAAAGAAGTGACAGAACGGTGATGGTCCTTTAATTGAAGACATCTGTGAAATTTCCACTTTCATGCAGAGGTAAAATGTAAGCTTTTTGCAGAGCTCTGAGAAATGTTTCCTGACAGAGTGGCTCTTTAGTATGGAAACAGCTGTAAACTTAATAGATTCTTCTGTAGGTTGTCTGGTATAGTAGTGGATATTACCTTGAAAAACTAGAGGAGAAGTCTTTTGATATTGCAGGTGGGTGTGAAGTCTATGATCTCTGCATTTCATTGAAAAAATGCTCCTATATTGTGTCCTGATTTTGTACTTTCTTAATTGTTTTTGTAAAATAAACTTTTTATTAGCTCTCAGGATATAGGCCCTCACAAAATATGATTTCTATGTCAGTCTCCTGACTCCTGCTCACACTACATTTTGATAACCACTTTAGTTTTAAGCTTATAGGTTGTATATGCTGGTGACTATTTCTCTTTTACAAGTAGAGGTTATAGGTTTATTAATGCAACTTTCTGGAATTTACAACATTAGTAATTTCTCTTTCAGTTCTAAATCGCTAATCAGCACACATTGCCTGATTCTAAAATAATGTTTTATTATTTTATAGGTTCATAGGTAACTGTTTGGCTAGCTGCCAATGCAGACCATTTTAAGTCTAGCCAATTTTCCTTTTGGTGCTTGAATTCACCTATCTTATTTGGTGTTAGATTGGCCTTACTTATCATATGTTTAATAATTATATATTACCCCTAATGAGAATAACTGGGATCAGGGTGGAGCCTGGATGGCACAGGGATAACAGCTTTTTTTCAGAGCTCTGCAATACATTAAAATGGTTGAGAGGAAATTCTTATAAAAATAATATTATTTTCAATCCAAACGTTTTTTGATTACTTCAGCTTGTTTATTCTCAATTTTGAGGTTATTCTGTTAAAATGTTCATGTCAAAATAACTCTTGGAATCAAATTGTATGTTGTGAATAGATAAGGATCCTTAAAGGCAACCACACAGACTCTTCACTTAAGAAGGAACTGCAAAAAGTTATGTCAACTCTACAAAATGTATTTATCAAAACACATGGATATCAAGAACAAGTTTAGAAGTTAAAGGAAACAGTTTTAAGCAACTTAATATTCTCAAAGACTTTTATCAGCAATTACAAACACAAATTTCAGATCTTGAATGTGCTTTAACTGGCATTGATAAAAGATTCTCAGAAAATTATTCTCAAACAGAGACATTAAAAAGACATAATACCTGGCAATCAGAAACATTAGATGATCTGGAAAACAAAGAAAGAAGAAATAACAGAAATATTTTTGGCTTACTAAAGAAAAATGAAGGATATGATTTTGTCTCTTTTCTGACATATTGGATCCCAAAGACACACATTGAAAGAGCTCAAAGATTGAATGGAAAACCAGTTCCCACTGATTTATCTCTTCATTCTAGATCAATAAAAGTCAAATTCCGCTCCTTTTGGGATAATGAATTGCTATTAAAATCTGCTTGGTCAAATACCCTTGGTGAAATTTGGTCAATCAGATTTGATAATGACTACTAATCCAGGACAATGGAAGTAAGGAAAAAAACTTGGCCATTATTCAAATCTCTTAAGCAAAATAATATCAGGCCCAATTAATTTTTCCAGCAAAAAAACATCATTTGTCTTCTGGTATCAGAATGTTTAACAGCTCTCTCCTTCATCAAAAGCCACAATATCACTTATTTCACATAAGATATGGATTGTATTTCATCTACCCTTAAGAGGTCTTCAGAAACATTCAAAATGGTCTGATGATAAAAAGAAAAAAACAGAAAACAAATTTAACTAGTGATTCATCTATAAAAAAATACAAAGAAGTATTTTCCTGCATTTTCAACATTTTATGAAAAAAATAAGTATTACATAAAAGTTCTTTTTTATACATAAGGTAAGGCTTTTAATTTGTTTTTATGCTAATTTTATATGTTATCTATCGAGCTATCTAGTATATTATAGTATATTATTTTATTTTTATTATTTTATTCTTAACCCTTGATAACCTGTCACTTCTTCTTCTGTCTTATATCTTTAGTTTACATCTCTCTTTTTTCTTATGCATATATGCATATATGTATTTTTGTGTGTGTGTATATATATTTATATATATATATATATATATATATATATATATATATATAGAGAGAGAGAGAGAGAGAAAGGAGCACTTTATAATCCCAAAATTCTGAAATATCGAATTTCAGAATCCCGAGATTATAAAGCCGAAAGCTCAAAACACTGAAACCCCAGAAGCTCAAATTTCAAAATCCCGAAGTTCAGAAATTTTGAACTAGCACTTCATGTATTTCGGTGTGTGAATGGATAGGTGGAAGTTCAGGTAATTATTTATATTTAAGGGTTTTGGTTAGGGGCTTTAATTTGTGTTGGTGTGTGTTGTGACTATGATGTGTGTGTGTGAGGGGCATTTAGGTGTGTGGTGGTGTTTTTGTGTGTTTGTCTGTGTAGTCTGACCTTGGAGTTAGTATATTTAAGTAGGGGGTGTGTTGGGGTGCAGTGTAGTGTAGGTTTGTGTGTTTGTGTATGGGAGGAAGGTGTGTGTATTTGTATGTGTGTGGTGTATGGTTAGTGTAGGATTTGCGATTTTAAAATTCAGGCTTCTGGGGTTTCGGGATTGTAAGGTTTCAGCTTTATGATCTCGAAATTCTGAAATTCGATATTTCAGGATTTCAATATTATAAAGTGAACCTATATATATATATATATATATATATATATATATATATATATATATATATATATTTATGGGTCTACACCCCCCCCCCAACTATATATACTAACTCCAGGATTGTACTGAGAGTCAGTGAAATGAGTTTTCAGTAATTTGAGTTTTCAGTGAAGTGGTCGGGGTGAAATGAAATTCAGTGAAATGAGATTCAATGAAACAAAGTAGACCCATATATATATATATATATATATATATATATATATATATATATATATATATCGTAAAGGGTTTTGTTATTTAATATTGTCTTTCTCGTCCTCATCATGTTTTCTTAATCATTTTTATTTTTTTCTGTCACTTTACATATGAAGTCATGTCAACAAGAAATGGGGAAGTCTTTTTATAATGTAGTGGTACTGTTTCCTTATGCTTACCTCTCTGTAACATACAGTAATTGTTCAGTTATTAACTTACCTGCTTTCTTTTGAATATGCTCCTTTTTATTTTATTTAATTTTTGTGTATCGCTGTTATTTCCCATAGCTTTTTACTGTTAGGTGCTACTATAGATTGTTGTGCTTCTTTTGACAAATCAGTTTTGATTCAGTACATGCTTGAATGTGCCTAAAAGCCGGCTCATATGTTCATTTTCATGTGTCTGGCATTGAATTCTTGGAGATTTGGCAGTGTTTCTCTAGTTGTTAGAGAAATATTTGATACTCATAATGGTCTGGTTTAGCTTGCATTTCTGATGGCCCTTTTACTGTTTTTTTGTGTTTTCAAATCCATTGATGTGTGCATTTGTTCATTGGGCTTGTGTGTTTGATGGTTTCATTACTTTTTCACATAGTCCTTATGTAGAGATGGCATTTACATGATCTTGCAGACTAATTGCTTTTTTTAGTGCATTTTAAATGGGTTACATTAGAATAACATTGCTGCTGTTGGTTCTCCCATGCACAGTTATTCCTGTGTAACATAAAGGAGTGTACGATACTCACTCAAACTGAAGTTTTTAGCATTTGCAAGTGACAAGAGGCAATAAGTGAAATAGTTCTTATAATTTTATATTTATTTACTTAGTTGTTTAAATATTTTAAACAAAAAACATATATAAGATGAAGTTTCATAGTAAAGTATTAAGTGTTGCTCGGTTTCATACCTTTCAATCTTACAGCAAGACATCTGGACAAACCCATGAATAAAAGTGCGACAAAGGTTCCAAAATAGAACAATTTTTAAATATTGCTCTTACAAACTTATAGAGTTGGTAGAATGACAGGTTTTTGCATTAGCATGATTTTTTAAAGGGTATGAAGTCTGAAATTCAAATGTATGTCATTATTTTCTAACTTCAGTATTTAAAGATTTGCCACTAATTTGCCAGAAAACCATGGTTGTATGTAATACAGACCAAAAATATGAGACAAAAATCTGGACATTTTATGAAAATCTGTACAGTTGAGAGGTATGCTCAGGGTAGATGCAGACCTGCTTGTGCTACTGCCATCTGTATAGTTTCCATTTTGAACACTTGTCTCACAAACCACTGGTATGTTTTACATTGTTTGCAGTTATCTTATGACATTATTTGCAGCGGGTTGCTGTTTTGAATTCTTAAATCCTCATACCCTACACTTGATCATAACCAAAAAGTCAAATAATGATAATGAAGTGAAGATGACAAGAAAACTCTGACTTGGAATTGCAAATACATACAACTTGGTGATGCAGGAAAAACGTATTAAAGGCGTTGAGTTCAGTGGGTATACAAACTGACTGTACTGCAATGAAGAATGTAAGAACTTTGATTTTTTGGATAGGATTTGATTCAGTGTGCCTTCACAGAAGAATGTTAAAATGTTATCAGATTATTGTTTGCAGCACAAAGATGAAGGTCAGCACAAACATAGAAGTCTAGCAACTACTTAACTAGTTACAGAATGTAAGTGGTCTTACCAAAGACACTAACAGGCACAGTAGTAGATATGGTTGTAGCTATACATGTACTGCACACACGGATATCCAGGAAATAGAACCTATATTAGACCATAAGAATAATTATAGCACAAACCTGCCATCTGTGATTAACTAACTATAATTTACCTAGCTAGTTCCAGTGGAAAAGATGGATAAATCCCTAATATCCAGTCATCCCAGATTCAATAAGCAATTCTGGAAATGGAGGAATTGGCACAGAAGGGAAATAGAAAAGATGAAGCAATACCTGCATGCCTTTCTCATAGGTAAGGTGTGGAGAACATGTCTCCAGGGACACTCTTCATGTTGCAGTCCCTGACAGAAACTGGAGATCCCTTGAGAGATGCCATCTCAAGGTGGAAACAGGCCAGTTGAATGTATAAAATGCACAGACATTTACATATTTTGAATTGACAAGCTGGACCCCAACCCGTTGATTTTATTGGCATATCTATGGAGGAATATGCAGCCTAACAGGAGACAGCAATCCCCAGCATGGATGATGACACCATTCACCCAGCTTACTCAACTCTCATTCCAGGGGAACACATGGGTTAAAAGGCTCTCATCTTGGAAAACAAAGTGGTCTGTAGTGTGGCTAGGGAAGGATATCTGGTAGGAAATATTGCAAAAAAAAAAAAAAAAATATATATATATATATATATATATATATATATATATATATATATATATATATACACATTAATTACACATGTAAACAAATGTTGAATTTGCTATTTAATTGTGAATGTAAACTTACTACTAGTTATCATTTTTGTTTAGTATTAACAACTAATTGGAAGACCAGGAGGATTCATTCCTACATTTTTGTTTAGGGATCCAAAATTTGAAGTTGAGCTGCAACTCTATAGGATTCGACTTCAAAGTCCAGTATAGCAGCAATGAGTGATGTCACCATCAATGCATTGACTGAGACCATTATTTATTTTATTTGTTATTGTGATATTGTCAATTTTTATATGCCATTACTTTTGAGCTGCTTAATAGATAATATTCTGTTCATATTACATATTATATACTCTATTCTTGTGAATATATATGTATTACAACTATTTTTTTTTCTGCTTTGTTACCCTGAATATTATAACTTAGCCTTCTAGTTGTGGTCATCTTATAATCCTGATAAGTTATTACGGAATAGGTTTTAATTTAATATTCAAGCTGTTGAAATGAGTATTTTCTCATATTTAAGATGTTCATAATTCTGCGTGTAGCTTTACATGCTTGATTATGCCAAATATTTCAGAAAAATAATATATCAACTTCCTTGGGTGATTCAACTTATCTTTATAATTTTGAAATAAGCATTATTCGCACTCTTCTGATTCACTAAACAGGTTAAAGACCTAATGCAGCATATAGTAAAAATATATAATAACATTTAATATGCCCTGTAGGTGGTATTTTCCAGGCAAAAACAACAGTGGTAGGAGGGAAGAAACAATAGATGGATATGAAAGGGGTGTGGAAAAAAGGAAGGAAAGAAAAAAGGAAAACGTATAAAAAAACAAATACTCTTTACTTATGAGATGTGGAAATAATATTTAATGTCTGAATGTTTTTGTATTCTTTACAGGATATTAGATATATATGTAATCAGATGTTCTACTTTGTCTATGAATATTGTATGATAATGATGCCTAAACAACTATATTCCTTCCATTGTCATTCTGGAATTGAAATGTACATGGTCTGATGTCATGTTCCCAGATAAAATTAGTGACACTGCATTTTGTTACATTTGTGATCATTCATATGTCTATGTACGTTAATGTATGTATTATATTGGTGAACATGCGTCAAAAGCGTACTATTTCATAAGGTAAGTCCTACTTCATTTTACTTCTGTGGCTTTCAGGTCAATTAAGAGTTTTAATTTCTTCCAATCACTGTTTGTTTGTGTCTTTTGGCTTTTCCCGGTTAGGGGTCACCAGAGTGGAACTCCGGTCTGCTAATGATTGGTAGTGGATTTTTACGTACCGGGTTAACAGCCCTGATGCACAACCTTCAACAAAGGCACGCCCCATTCACGTATGCCTCCACACAGAAGACGCTCTAGCTGAGACTCGAACGGGTCAACGTCTTGCTATGAGGCGACAACGCTACCGCAGCACCACCACCACCGCAGTCTAATTTCTAACAATCACTAAAGAATATAATATTTTAGCCATTCAATTCACTTTTTGATATAGTTATCTCTTTGTAAATTTCATTGGTAGATGTTTGCCAAGGATTTTCAGCTATATGTTTTTTTTACCCTATACTCCATGAATACTCTGCTCATATGGTGAAACTGAGATAAAAGAAGAAATACTAATTTAACAGAGCTAGACGTAGAATTAATGGATTCTATATTTGCCATGTGTCATTTTTTTCTTCCTTTTCATCACATTCCTGTTATGTCTGATAAAGATTCATCTTACTGTAAGTGTGTGTGTTTATATATATATATATATATATACATATATATTGCAGTATTTCAAACTTACAAAGCCACAGACTCACATTTTCGAAGCCGGCAGAAGCATGAAATTCAAAATACCGAAGGACGGATATTTTGAATTTCTGTTTCCGTTGGTTAGGTTTGTGGATGTTTAGGTTTTATTTTGGTAAGTTTATGTGTGTAAGTGTGTTGGTTAGGGGTTTAGTGTGTGTAAGTGTGTGCTGTGACTGTTATTTGTGTGTTTGAGGGACTGTAAGATGTGTGTGTGTGTGTGTGTGTGTGTGTGTGTGTGTGTGTGTGTGTGTGTGTGTGTGTGTGTGTGTGTGTGTGTGTGTGTGTGAGTTTCATTTGTGTTTCTGTTTGTGTGATCTTGGAGTTAGAATATATAAGTAGGGGGGTGGGGGTGCAGGGATGCTTGCCCTCCTGCTTATATGTAGGTTAGATGAGTTTGTTTGATTGTGGGGGGGGGGGGGGTTGTAGGTATGTTTATGTGTGTACTGTATGTGTAGCATAATTATGGGATTTTGAATTTCGCTGTTGTGTTATTTTGAGTTTATGAGCTGTGTTTGGGTTTTTGGCTTTGTGGTTTCGAAATACTGAATTTTGAGATTTCAGTATTTAGAAATTACAAAGTGGACCCATATATATATATATATATATATATATATATATATATATGGTTCCCATTCAGAAGCCTGAAACATCATAAGCCTGAAAATCAAAATCCTGAAACCAAAAGCCTGAAAATTCAGAATACTGAAAACTCAAAATCCTGAAAGCCCAAAATCCCGAAAGACCAAAATCCTGAAACTCAAAATCCTGAAAACACAAATAATGCTAATATGTCACTATAAAGACACTAATATCTACCAACTGACCCTGACCCTAACCCTAACCCTAAGGTCCGTCACTATCGCACACTCACCTGACCCGCGCCCTAACCCTAACTCACTTAAACCGCCCCTAACCCCAATATTTGTCACTATTGCATACATGCCTAACCTGCAGCCTAACCCTAACTCACTTAAACCGCCCCTAACCCTAAAATAAAACCAACTGCACACTTACCTGACCCCAACGCATGACCTAACACCACAGGGCTAACAATAGCAAAGCCACAATGACATCAGTATGTCTATTTTGTGTTTTCAGGATTTTGAGTTTCAGGATTTTGGTCTTTCGGGATTTTGGGCTTTCAGGATTTTGAGTTTTCAGGATTCTGAATTTTCAGGCTTTTGGTTTCAGGATTTTGATTTTCAGGCTTATGATGTTTCAGGCTTCTGAATGGGAACCATATATATACATATATATATATATATATATATATATATATATATATATATATATATATATATATATATATATATATACATATATAGCTAGATGCATATAGAAAGATATATAAATATATAGCTATATAGATTGCGTTTCCCCAATATATGTTATTTCACTACAGAGCTCACTTGATATGATATATAGTCATTTCTTTGGTTGTTTAGAGAAAGTCAGTTTTGAGATTTTTTTTCTCCCAGATAAGACTAGGAATTGTTGATATCACATGTTTAGATTTTTTTTCCTGGACAGAATTTTTTGTTATTAAGATTTTTTTTTGTCTGAGACTTGTTTCTTTGTGTATAGAATTAGCATAAGATTATTCTAAATCTTTCATATAATGTTTTTTCTTATGTTATTAATTACAAATTATATAAACTTTCATTTTAATTATATTATGGAGTTAAACTTATTTTAAATGTTAATGATTTAAATAACTCAAAAAGGAGGGCAAACATAATAAAATGTTTAGATTTAAACAAGCCATGTGTTATATATATATTCAAGACACACATTTTTCTTATGAAAATGGAAATGAAAACTGGAAATCTAATAAATACTTAGTTGTAGCTCAATCTTCTTTCAAATCCAAAAAGAGAGGACTTGCTATTCTATGGAAAAAAGAGATGCAAATGCATCATACTCTATACGAATATGAGGAACAATTAGCTTTATTTGTGTTTATGTTCGGCTATCAAAAACATAAACCCTCAAATGGCTAATTATCTTATGAAAAACATCATTATTGAACATTACTAAACATCAGTAACAGTGAAAAAAAAATCAACACATGGCCATAGTTGGCCAACATTGTGAATGCAACCAACCATGATGGGGGGCTTCTCAGCACACCCACCAGTGTGGGAATCTGCACACCCAAACTCCCCAAATATATATACCAACTCTGAGATTGCACTA
The DNA here is from genome assembly GCF_019279795.1 of Protopterus annectens. NCBI lineage: Eukaryota > Metazoa > Chordata > Ceratodontiformes > Protopteridae > Protopterus > Protopterus annectens. Next base: position 431,326,868 of record NC_056744.1, on the reverse strand, counting down.
CAGTGGGGAATAAGACAAATTTAAAAGGATTCCTTGACATGCATTATACATTGCATTGCTTCCTGGTTATTGGCCAACTATGGCCATTTGATGAATTTTTTTTTTGTTTTTCCATAATGATATTTTCCATACGATATTTAGCCATTCGAGTGTTTATGTTTTCAATAGCTGAACATAGACTTGGTCTATTTACCTTAGTCATTATAAAATAAAAAAAAATAGAATATGGACTCTGGTCAACTTATATGAGTTTCCTAGAATTGGAGTCAAGTTAGCTAAAAAATCATGATTTTAAAATTAACAATTGCAAGGGAAATTTAATATTAGATGGTGATTTTAATTGTCATTTAGATAACTCAGAATTATTGTAAAAAATGTAAATTACTTCCAATTGCTAAATCTTTAAAAACTTTGAAAGAACCTTTTAATATTAAAGGTACTTTTAGTTTTAAAGAAGTAACTTCATTAAGTTTTACCCATTATTCTTTTTAATTTTGGTACTCAATCTAGAATTGATAAACTAATGGTTTCTCAATACTTTATTTCCAGAATAACCACTTTCAATATAATACCCTGTCTGTTCTCTGAGCACAATGCATTAATCTTAACTATGGAAACATATTGTATATGTTTGGTTTATGTTTCCAGAATCCCAGCATATATTACAAAAATAAAAGATTACAAAACATGGTTACTTAATGAAGTAGATAACTTTATGTTGTTTAGCAATACTCCAGACTCTAATTTAGTTATGGCTTGGTATTCTTTTAAAGCTTATATATACAGTCAGACAATATTGTGGCACAAACACAAAAAATAATGGTATGTGGGAATATTGGATATTCAAATAAAATTAAATGATTATAAAAAAAAGAGAATAAACTAGGAGTGAATAAGGAGGAGATAAAGGCCCTTAATAAAGTTGTTATCCCATAAAACTGAATTAGCTTTAGGAAAATTAAAAATAGCATCTTATTCAGGATCTCCTAATCATCTAAAAATATTAAAAAAAAGAATTCAGTTCTGAGCAAATGCTAATAATATTAAAGAAATAAGACATCCCTCAACAAATAAAATAAATATGGACATTGGTGATATGTTAGAAACTTTTAGAAACTATTACCTACCCATGAATCAAAAAGTAACAATAAAGGAAAAGACTTAACATCAATAATCAATCATTGTTTAGTTAAACAAATAATTCTTTACATAAAAATATTAAAACCTGTACCCCTCCAGGAAGTAAATTAAAAAATAAAAATTATTAAATCTAATAAACATCCTGGAAATTATGTTATTATCCCAGAATTATATAAATTATTTCCAGAAATAAATTATACAGAACTACATCATGTTGTGATAAATGTACAAAATCAAGAATATTTGCCTCATTCTTGGAATTATTCATTGATTACCACAATTATAAAATAAGGTAAAAATCCACAATTATGTTTTTCACATGAGCCTATGTCTTTACTAAATGCAAATTATAAAATTTTTATGTCTATATTAGCAATTAATTTTACACAGCTTAATCAGTTTAGATCAATCTGGTTTTATTTTAAAAGACTAAAGTCTGGTAATATAAAAAGACTTATTACTCTTAGAAATATTATGAATATGAACCTCTTTTCATTAGTTTAGACACTAAAAAAGCATTTGATTCTTTAGATTAGAATTTGCTATGTAAGGTGGTAAATCTGTTTGACTTTCCTCCTCAGCTTGTTTTGATGTTAACAACTATTTATAATAATAATAAAGCACATGTAAAGTTGGGTCCATTTACCTTAAATTCCATATATAAAACAAAATTATCTAAAAAATGCTGTCCCCTTATTTATTTTAGCTATTGAAATGTTTGCAATTTTAATAAATTCTAATACAAAAATTCAGGTTTGGAGATTAAGCAAGAATATATTTATAAAATGATGTAATTTGCTGAAGATATCTTGTTAACACTGTGAAATTTTACCGAAACACTAGAAAAATTGAAGTCCATTGTAGAACTCCAGTTACAAAATTATCATTCCATTTGAAGACTAATTACAACTAATTAAAATTATTTTACTTGAGAAAATCTTTATACATAACTCAATCTCTTGTAACTACCACTTAATAAAAATCAAATTAAGAGAATAAATAAATTACTTCTTAATTTTCTGTGGTATCCAAAATAAACCTAGATTAAGATTATATCCTAATTTTAGACCTTGGAATTCTGGAGGTATTAATTTCCTGAGTATAGATACACATGCAAAAGCAATAATTTTGAAAAACGTATTTAACTGGTTAGATAATAAATGTACTACAGACTGGAAGATCTTATATTATCATCTGCTAATTATAAATACATTGAAACTTGTATATTTAAACATTAAAAATTATAATCCCTTTTGGCTGATTATGTATAATTATATGCAAATCCCTACTTATCATCCATCTAAATCTAATTAGACAAATTTAATTTTAAAGAATTAAAAATAATAATATAGATTGATTCAAGATCTAGGCCTTGGCTTGAATCCTCTATCCCTTTTTCTTTAACTAAAAATAGTATTAATAATTTAGAAGCACATATACTTAATCCTTGAATACCAGTGCTTTGAAGGAATTAAAGTTAAATCTTTGAAATCCATGTGCTTAGAATTTAATATTGATATTAAAGGTTCAGCTGATATACAATCACTTATTACATTAATTCATACTAAGGTCTTTCATTTATGCAATTCGTTATGTAATGAGGTTCTAGAATGGATTACAATTCAATTGAAATTGTATATAAAATTTGAAAATTGATAATGTGATTTCCAAATTGTATGTAAATATAACAAATAATACTAATAATTTAAATTACTGATTCTGGCATTTCATTACAAAGGAGCACCAAGTATCTTTAACTAAAAAATAGAGAATGACTTATTTCTATTAAAAGCACATCTTGGGCTCATTATTGGGGATTCATTTCTGCAATTTCACAGTCAACTACAACAACTCACATTCAATTGGATACAATTGTCTGACAACAGATGGACTAAATATAGACTCATCAATTTGTTCTTGCAGCCATATATAATATATAATATATCAGTTTGTTCTTGTGCTATATATAATATATATTATATTTAAGAAGAAGAAAGTTGGAGCTATTGAGTCAACAAAAACTGCAGTTTCACTTGTTTCTTAACAGACATTTACATACAGAGACAAACAACCACACCTGTATAGATACATTATATATATATATATATATATATATATATATATGTGTATATATATATATATATATATATATATATATATATATATATATATATATATATATATATATATATATATATATATATATATATATATATATATATATATATATATATATATATATATATATATATATATATATATATATATATATATATATATATATATATACAATATATATCTATATATATATATATATATATATATATATTTTATATATATAATATATATATAGACAGATATATACACTCATATACATATACACATATTGTATATGAATAGATGTTGAAAATCATATGCATCCTAATAAGCTCCTATGCTCATATCTAAGGAACAATTATAGGAAAAATAGTATTAATATGCAATCTTTTTATTCTAGTTCCTTTACTTTCATCTCAAGGTACCTGTTTTTAATTTTGTGAAATATATACATATATATATATATATATATATATATATATATATATATATATACGTATATACATACATTGATGGGTCTACTTCAGAAGAGCAAAAGACCACATTAATGAAGATGAAATGAAAGAGATGACATCACTGAAACTTCACTTTCATGAAGAACCAGAATGCTGATGGATTTCACAGGGTAAGTATCTGACTGGCCACCATGTAAAAATGAAACACACTGTGCTACCTCAAACCCACCGAGGTGGGGGCCAACAATCCCCACATCCCCTTGCCCCCCCACACCTCCCTAACTAAATATAGCAACTCTGGGATTGCACTACAGTTAAGAAAAAGGCAATTTCCCCTTGTTGGCCACCTGGTTACTTACCTGTGAAATCTTTCGACATTCCTGTCATTTATGAAAGTGAAGTTTCAGTGATGTTGTCTCATTCATTTAGTCATCGGTAATGTGGGGATTAGGCCTTTTTGGTATATATATATATATATATATATATAAATATATCTATATATATATATATATATATATATATATATATATATATATATATATATACATAGATATATATATATATACGATTAATAAAGCTGCTAGGTGAGAATCCTAAAAAGTCCTGAAAAAAGAGCCATGCACAGTACAAGCTTAGGCGAGACTTCAGAGTAATCATACAATTATAACTTGTTTAGAAATCAAAACATCTTTATTGAAAAGCAAGTAGGTGAGTATTTTGCCCTTATACAAGCTTCATCAGGTCTAAGACCAGTTTACATGACATGCAGTATTTATCTGCTTTAACTTGGAGATAGTTGTCGATTAACTCAAGCTGTGGTCATAAATTTGTGTCAATGGCTGTTTTTTTCAAACTACATTAGTATAAGGCTCATTTTTCATACCTGTTCTGCATATCTACTCCTACTGGTAGCTAATAGGTTATAGCTCATGGGCTGTATTCCTATCCAATGTGACTAGTGCAACTGATACAAACACTTTAAATAAATTTTGTCCTTGGCTTTGTATAACTATTAGTACATCATTTTATCTGTGATGTGATAATTAGATGCTATTTGACATGTTTAGATGAGGAAACAAATACTAAAAATATGAGGCAACCAGTCAAATTAACATCCTAAAGTGTTAAACTGTAGTAATCAAAACTGCAGCTTTTCAGGAGAGTCTGGCTGTAGCCCTGACCGGGAGCACCTAACTTGTATCCTTTATGAGGGGAGTGTACCACTCCTTCCAAGACAGGATGAATTCAACTTTCTAGCTCCAGTGTAGGAAAACAATTTAGTGCCTTCTCATTCTATAAATCAAGCAGTGAACTTTTTCCTCCTGTCATGCACTCTGAAGCTCTCCAGGCTGCAGTAGTTTTATTCAGATGCTAGTATTTTTCTAGATCATTCTTTTCATGCTGTTCTTCCGGCATTTATTTATTTATTGCTTTTACTACACTTTTCTCATGCACTCTTCACTTACTCTCTTATAGCAGCCTTTTCATTATTCTCACTTTGTCACAATTACTGGTTATCCACAACTGCTGCTCTCACGTTTACCTTGTTTTGAGAATATCTATATAGTCTCTCCTTCCCCTTTATATATATCTTGCCATTTCTAGTTTACCAAATCCCTTAAAATGAAAAAAAAAAAAAAACGGTCCCTAACCTACACATGACAAATCCAGATAGGTACTCCTACTTCTTCCATATACTTCAAACTTGTTTTCCATGATTCTCCCATTTTCTGCCCACGGAACTTTTTTACCTATCGAATGGTATTTTATATTTCTTATAAAGTATTCTCGTTGCCTACATTTCATAAGTCAGATTGCATTTGTTGGATTTACTCTAAATTCCTTGTCGATTCCCTGTTTATTTTCTGTATTTTCCAATAAGATATCTCTCCACAGTTAGCTTTATTGATGGTTATCTGTCTTTCTCTCATTTTCAGCTCTTTTAAAAGCTGAACTGCAGAGAAATACATAAATACAGCCCAGAAAACTTAAACAACTATTAGCATAACTACTGCCACTGTCTCTTCTTGTCTCTGCATATATGTTTTTCTTTAGGGTGTTAAATTTGAACATCTGCTTTCAAATCAATCCAAGATCTGAAAGTGCATTGTCGATATACATGAAGACATCTAACTTAAGATGGTTGCTGTACACTCCTACATTTTCCCATCATGCAGTATGCCCCACTGTTGCCACATCATAGTTATCTTTCAAAATGTTATTCTCAGCTATCTCTTCCCATCAAGCTCATATGTTCTAATGCGGCTAAAATCTCAACCTGATAACAACTGCTCTGAGTTTTTTTCTTCAAATTTATTTATAAATATGCTATGAAATACATGATTGAAAGGGTTGAAAACACAGTTTGATATCTTTGGGTGATAGTTTATCTACATTAAATTTCAAAAGCTTATTTCACAATACTTTTCTATATGATGACTTGCAATTTAACAGTAATGGCATGGGTAGATGTACACTGTATACAAACTAGTTTGTCATAAAAAAAAAAAAAAAAACTGTTGAGTTGAACAGGAATGTTTCACACTTGTTTTTGCCTAGGTAAATAAGGAAATTTGCATTTCCATATCATAAAAGATAAATATTCAGCTTGTATCTTGGGTACTGGAAGGTAAACTATGGGTAGCAGATATAACAGGCAAGGCAATGATAGACCGGCTTCTCATGCACTGATGATGTGGAATGAAGACTCTTCTTATATAGATGATGTACAATGAAACATTTAAGGGGATGTGAGAAAAACTGCCTTTAGGCTGTCACCTTGAGAACAAAAGGCAATCATGGATTGAAGTATGTGGGTCACTATACACAAGAACTGGTTCCCATGCTCATGTATGCTGTGGCAAAACACAATGGAAGGCTAGTATGCCAATGAATAAAATAATAAAAATGACAGCAATCCTAAGATAAACTGACAACCAGACAGGTGCATGATACACATTTTAATTAATCTGCCTTTATGGGTCCTGGAAGGGTGCTCATTGCCTGGTGTGCTGAATGGCATGAATGGAACTGAGAGAGAGAAAGAGAGAGCCCTTATGAGTAACCATTTGAAATGTCACGAGCTGCTAGAGTGAGTCCTGAAATATGGAGCCTTAATGGCCAAAAAATCAAGCTTGTATATACTACGTCTGAGATGCAATTTCTCAGAATATTCTCTTTTCTCTGATGTATAACGATTTTATTGTTGCCTTGCCCCCTCCATGGAAGGGGTTGCAGTGGTCAAGAATGATTTTTAAGATTTGCTATTTTCCTGTGATTTCAGTCTTTTTTTCAGCTTATTGGTACTCGGTATTTCAAGTGCTGATATTTCAATAGGGAGATGTTTTCATGCGTAGTTATATATACAAGCTGTCAGTGCATTAGTGCAGTATAATACCATTCATTGTTAGGTGTACCTGATCTGAATAAGCATTAGTGCAAATTTATTGATTAATTGATTTTGCCTTAGCCCTGTGATATCTTTTCCAAACTACTCATTAGTTAATGTTTTAACATTTTTTTAACACATATTTATTGTGGTACTTATTTGTTTTTGCTTTCTTTTTTTGCTTCTTCTTTCGACTGCTCCAGTTAGGGGTCACCACAGCAGATCAACTGTTTCCATTCCTTCCTGTCCTCTGCATCTTGCTCTGTCACACCAACCACCTGCATGTCCTCTCTCACCACATCCATAAACCTTATCTTAGGCCTGCCTCTTTTCCTGTTACCTGGCAGCTTAATCCTTAGCATCTTTTTCCCAGTCTACTCTGCATCCCTCCTCAGCACATGTCCAAATTAATGTAATCTTGCCTCTCTGGCTTGTCTCCAAACCTTCCAACCTGGGCTGACCCTCTAATATACTTATTCCTAATCCTGTCCATCCTCGTCACACCCAGTGCAAATCTTAACATCTTCAACTCTGCCACGTCAAGCTCTGACTCCTGCCTTTTTGTCAATGAATGCCACTGTCTCCAACCCATATAATATAGCTGGTCTCACTACCCTCTTGTAGACCTTCCCTTTCACTCTTACTGGTACTCGTCTGTTATTCTATGATATTTTTACTGTAGTACTCAATAGTTTTTACCTTAACCCTATGATGTTTTCATTGTGGTGCTCATTTGTTTATGCTTTAACACTTTAATGGTGGGAATTCAATAAAGCCTACAGTATCATTTTCACCATGTGTGCATAGGTGTATAATGTGTATATGGTCACGGCAAGTTTTAGATTCAGTAAACTCTGTATAGTGCTGACCATTCACATGCTTTCATGTGCAAACATGGAAAATTTAATGGCATGAAAATTTCAGCATAAGTAGCTGAATTTTATGCTAATGAAGGAGACCATTAAAGTGGAGTGATCCAACAATCTGTAATGAAACTGTGTAGAGTCCATGTTCATGTTGGCCATGTATTCGGAAACAAGTGCAACTAAAAGCTATTAAATATGTACAGAACTGACCCTAACAGGTAACATCACACATATTATACCTTAAGTACACATGGCGGCTGCTAGAAAGTTAGTCACAAAAAAAAAAAAAACTTATTTTAAATGCCATTACATAAACGCACCTTGGCTTCCCCACCCCCAAATGACGAATAAACTTGTATGTAATGCAGACTGCTAAAATTTTTAAAACTCATGAAACAGAGTATTCTAATGTACTGTAAGAATAATCATAGGGTATATATATGGTCCTTTGTTTCTTTATTTTTCTGCGAAAAAATTGATGTAGAGTCACCTAATAAAATTTTATACCTCTTCCCCCATTCTGAACTAATGTACCTTATTACATCATTAAGTAAATAATCAGGATAACCTCTTGCACTAAACATAGACCTAATGTACTGTATTTCGTGTAACATAATATCCTTTGTAGATGACATACGGGCAGCTCTGATACACTGCCCCTTGAATATGTTCTTGAACACATGTTTTGGATGATTGCAGCTGAACGCCAAATAATCATTCAAAAATGTCTCTTTTCTATGTATACTGGATACAAACCCATCGTCCCCATGACTAGTATAGGTGTCTAAATAAGCAATACCTTTAACATTATAATTGTATGTGAATTTCAAAAATTCTGTTGTGTGGTAGAGATACACAATGAAGGCGTCTATGCGGTCGAAAGGCCCATCCCACAATACGAATAGGTCATCCAAAAACCTTGTGTAGTACTTTACATATTTAAAAAAATCACTATTGAATACATACTCTGTCTCCCATTCAGGCATAACCAAATTTGCAAATATGGGGGCGCATGAAGCCCCCATAGCAACACCTGTAGTTTGTTTGAAAAATTTGTTCTCAAAATAAATGTAATTGTGGTCTAATACTAAACCCATCATGTCGGTAATGAGGCATACCTTATCCCATTCCAAGTTAGAAAATTTCCTTAAACTGTTGCTGAAATATTCTAAACCAATCTCCTTAGGAATGCATGAAAAAAGGTCTATTACATCGATAGTAATGAAAATAAGATTCCTATTCCAAATTTGTGATGTTAAATTACTGAGAAACACCCAGGAATCCTTGATCAAATGGGACACATTGTTGTAAACTGGTTTAACCCAACTGTCTATAGCAACTCCTATGGGGAAGGTTTTAGACCTGCTTCCAGATATAATGGGCCTGAAGGGAGGACTTTCCAAATCCTTATGTATTTTGGGAATTCCTACGATGGTGGCCAATGTAGGATAATCAACCTTCAGAAACTGGTAAACCTCATCAGAAATTCTGTGATCAATGAGATATTTTTCTAAGGCGAGATCTATATGCCTGTACCCAATATTAACTTCATTAATGGAAATGGCTTCATATTTACCAGATTGATATCATATATTATATATTTCTTTGATATAATCAAATTTATTGTATATTACGATCCCACCCCCTTTGTCGGGTTTCATAACCCTCACTTGATTATTATTTATAAGTGTTTTCAAGCATTCTTGCTCACCTATAGTTAAATTATCTTTACATTCAATACCTTTTCTGTGGGTTTAGTAAAAACTATAAATATCTTGACTAACTATTTTTTCAAAACTCGCTATAACAGGATTGCTAGTAGGAATGTAGGTACTTTTCTTCTTAAGACTGTTTATATTCCTATTACATCCAGTACAATTGTCTGATTCCCCCTTCTCAAACTGAATGGCTTGACTCACTTCTGGGATAACCGATGAATGTGTGTTGTCTCTCAAAATTTCATCCTTATCACATATATTGATGTCATTATTATAAGCTTTTATCTCTTTCTCCTGTTCCAGGGTGTAAATGAATGTTTTTTTAATGGGGGAGCAGCCCTGCCCCCTTGAAAATTCATTTCCCCTTCAACCATATCTTCATCAGATGTCTACCAGTTTCTCCATCCTTTCTAACCTTAGGCCAAATGTACGCTCTGTGATGAGTGTATTGTTCCATGTCACGCACAATTTTCCTTCCTTTCCTATTGTATATATCACAAGCTTTTTGGTCATCTAGGGTAAATTGTTTCTCATATAACTCAGTCCATTGTGTGAAAAATTCATGAATCACAATTTCCTGATTTAATGTATCAACATCATGGATTAATTGTGTTATTTTTTTATCATTTTTCTTGATTAACAAACTCATGTAATTATACCCAAAGCTGTCAAATAACAAATTAAACTCATTCATAGTTTTAGAGTTTAAATCAACTCCCATAGGTATTTTAAAAAATCTAATACCTTTGGGGACTATTTTCAAGGAAATATATTTAGTAAAATACGCGTTTTCAATTTCTAAATTCTTAATAGATAGTAACTTTTTACCTAACAAGTAGATTTTCTCTTTAATGGGAACGTTAAAATCTTTTGTACGATAATCAACTGCAGTATAAGTTCTATCATATTTTGTAAATTCATAATCATCTTTTAAAAAACATTCCAAGTAATCACCAACAGTTCCTGTCATTGGTTTAACATTAATTCTATTATTTTCGGTCAATTTCATCTTGTTACTTTTACACCCTTTACTATTGTGAGGACTAGAGTTATTTACATGACAGTCAGTACCTTTTGAGTTGTCCACATGTGCTCTCGATACGCCGGCATATGTTTTTAAAGTCATTGGGTGCTTGGGTCTTGCCCCCTGCCTTTCCATTTCACTACACGCATGAAACATGCTGAAATCAAATGTAAACTCATTGAAGGAGTTTTTACTAATGTCCCTGCAATGATTCGACAACCGTACATCTGAAGAGCGGTTCGGTGAATGATTTTCGTCTACTGTGTACTGCCTTTGTCCATTTGGTATATCGCAAGGTGAAGTAGTGTCAATCCGTGAGTAAGTCTCCACGCTGTTTGCTGAAAGTGCTCCAAATCTTGCTGGTATTTCCGGCTGTAAATCCACTGGTTTTGCCACTTCAGTAGTGCTCAAAGCAGCTAAGGTACGCCCAACCAAAGCTGCCAAATGAGACATCTCCTCTTTTAATTCAGTAATGTCTGATTGAATTTTAGTAAATTCCTCCCTGTCAGATGCAGCCTGAGGAACATCATTGGAACCCTCCATACCAGCACAACCGATGGAAAATCTCAGCAGAAGCAACAACGTAAAACAAACATAGGGTACAGAACGGCATAACGACTCCTCAGCTTGAACAGGTCACAGTTTATTCAAAAAACAATAAAAACAAGGATATTGGAGAATGAACTCTGTATATGTGTAGGAGTTAAGCGCTTTCGTCTGTCTAATGCAGACTTCATCAGAACTGCCATCTTTACTACAATATCTATTATATACACAATTTTGGCGCCAAGACCTTTTAAAATTTAAAGTGATATCTTCTTAATACAACAATGAAAAAATTAATTTACACCCTGGAACAGGAGAAAGAGATAAAAGCTTATAATAATGACATCAACATATGTGATAAGGATGAAATTTTGAGAGACAGCACACATTCATCGGTTATCCCAGAAGTGAGTCAAGTTAATGAAGGAAGTACTGATATGGTAACTTTTAAGTGTGTGGATAATATCATTACTACATACAATGGTTTCAAAGTATTCAACTACACCAATTTTGTTATTTCTGAAGACTTTTACAAGTTATTTTCTAAGGGAATGAAATGTATACCTACAGCTGGCTTTAACTTAGTGGACACAATCACTGAACTAAAATTATTTTGTCGTAGACTGAATTTAGCCATTCAGTTTGAGAAGGGGGAATCAGACAATTGTACTGGATGTAATAGGAATATAAACAGTCTTAAGAAGAAAAGTACCTACATTCCTACTAGCAATCCTGTTATAGTAAGTTTTGAAAAAATAGTTAGTCAAGATATTTATAGTTTTTACAAAACCCACAGAAAAGGTATTGAATGTAAAGATAATTTAACTATAGGTGAGCGAGAATGTTTGAAAACAAATAATAATCAAGTGAGGGTTATGAAACCTGACAAAGGGGGTGGGATCGTAATATACAATAAATTTGATTATATCAAAGAAATATATAATATATTATATCAATCTGGTAAATATGAAGCCATTTCCATTAATTAAGTTAATATTGGGTACAGGCATATAGATCTCACCTTAGAAGAATATCTCATTGATCACAGAATTTCTGATGAGGTTTACCAGTTTCTGAAGGTTGATTATCCTACATTGGCCACCATCATAGGAATTCCCAAAATACATAAGGATTTGGAAAGTCCCCCCTTCAGGCCCATTATATCTGGAAGCAGGTCTAAAACCTTCCCATAGGGGTTGCTATAGACGGATGGGTTAAACCAGTTTACAACAATGTGTCCCATTTGATCAAGGATTCCTGGGTGTTTCTCAGTAATTTAACATCACAAATTTGGAATAGGAATCTTATTTTCATTACTATCGATGTAATAGACCTTTTTTCATGCATTCCTAAGGAGATTGGTTTAGAATATTTCAGCAACAGTTTAAGGAAATTTTCTAACTTGGAATGGGATAAGGTATGCCTCATCACCGACATGATGGGTTTAGTATTAGACCACAATTACATTTATTTTGAGAACAAATTTTTCAAACAAACTACAGGTGTTGCTATGGGGGCTTCATGTGCCCCCATATTTGCAAATTTGCTTATGCCTGAATGGGAGACAGAATATGTATTCAATAGTGAATTTTTTAAATATGTAAAGTACTACACAAGGTTTTTGGATGACCTATTCGTATTGTGGGACGGGCCTTTCGACCGCCTAGACGCCTTCATTGTGTATCTCAACCACACAGCAGATTTTTTAAAATTCACATACAATTACAATGTTAAAGGTATTGCTTATTTAGACACCTATATTAGTCATGGGGACGATGGGTTTGTATCCAGTATACATAGAAAAGAGACATATAGGGTGTGCGTACTCATGTATTCACCGGTAGTGAAATATATAGAGAACATTATAAAACAGCACTGGAAGTTGATTATGACGGACGACAGTGTAGTACAGAAAGTAGGCACATTCTCTAAATTTATCTACAAGACAGGTCCAAACTTGAAAGGGATGATAGAATACAACACACAAGACGTTAGGATGAAGAGAAAAGGTACTGTGAAATGTGGCGCATGCAAACAGTGTAGATATATCAATGAGAAAGAAGAATTTAAACTAAAGAATTTAAATGGAACATTAAAGGAAGGGCAGGAAACTGCAACACAAAATTTGTGGTATATATAGCTATTTGTGAGACATGTCCCGCGTTTTACATAGGGAAAAGGAAAGACATTTAAGACACCGTATTTATGAACATATGTACTGTATTAAATATCAAGACAAAAAGAACGCCCTATGTAGACATATAGTACAATATGGGGACAAACATTGTTTTAAATTCACTATTATAGATCAGGTGGAGAAGACAGCAAAGGGTGGCAATGTGAAGGCCATTTTAGCCAAGAAAGAGAGTAAATGGTAAATATTCACGGATGCCCTTAGGTTTCCAGGCATTAATGATTATATAAGTATAAAACCATTTTATGCCTGGCATAGTGACAATCACCTTTTTAATAAAAGTTTATAAAATTTGTTGAACATAACAAATCAACTATATACTGTTGCATATATATGTTTAACATCATTATAATTTTATGTATTAATTTTTTAATTTTGAGATAATAAGGGTATATGTAATATATTAAATAAATTTACTGTATATATATATATATATATATATATATATATATATATATATATATATATATATATATATATATATAGGTTCATAGGTTCATACTAGGCTATCTGCCCGAGGGCATTTACAAGCCTAGCCCATAGTTTTGTGGCTTACGCCACCCCTTTAGTATGGGGAACTATACCCATTATTTTGCTGTGCCTCTGTCGAGCAGTGACACTGAGGTAATCCCTGGGGTATATCTGCGATCTCCCATCCATTGGTCAAGATTTCTGTTGAACAAGGCCAGCGAGGTGCTCTGCCTCACATATACCGGGATTTTATTCCACAGCATAGGGAGTCTTTGGGTGATGAATCTATCCCTCCAGCACGTCCTATTAATAGCCGTGTCGAGGTTTAAGTCTCCCGCACTTGTGGCTCTGATGGATCTAGATTTTTTGAGGTGAAGCATATTCATCAAATCTGGGTTTGACATGGCCTTGTATGTTAGGCAAAGGTCACCTCTGAGCAAGCGGTGGCGACTGAATAGAGCTGGAGTTCTTTCAGTCGGGCAGCATAGGACAGATGTTCGAGACCCTTTATCCTTTTGGTGAGGAACTTTTGTGGCCTCTCCAGCTGCTACAAGTGTCGGGTCAGATACATTCCGAATGGGGCATTGTACTCAATCATTGGTCTGATGAGTGATGCGTATAGGGAGACTATGACCTCCCTTGATCTAGATGAGAATCCCTTCATGATAAGGTGGGCAATGTAGAAGGTCTTCCTAACTACTTTAGCTACATGGGTGTCGAATGACAGACTACTATCAACCTGGGTCCCCAGGTCCCTGATAACTTCTTCTGTGCTCAGTGGATTGCCACCTATTTGGTAGCTAGGGGTAACCTTGTTTTTCCCGAAGGGTATGACTATGCATTTTTTGGCATTTAACTTTAGGCCATGGCTCTGGCACCAGTTATCCGTTTCTGTGAGTCCCTTCTGAAGGATATCTGTGTCAGATGTGTTTTCTACTATGGCCCAGTTTGCAGTCATCTGCAAACTTTGTCAGCCATAACCCTCCTGTGTTTGCTTGTACTTTGGAAAAGTAGATGCCAAACAAGAGTGGGCCCAGGACTGAGCCCTGTGGTACACCACTTGTGACAGGCTTTGAGTCTGACATGGCGCCAGCAACTCTGACCCTGTGGGTTCTGTCACTCAGCCAGTTTGCAACCCATCTTGTGATGTATGGGTTAACATTTAAGCTGATGAGTTTTTCAATGATACCCGAGTGGGCATTGTATCGAAGGCCTTTGCCAGATCGAGGTAGGCTGTATGGACTGCCTTTCCCTCATCAATGGCTTTGGTGACTGTTTCGAAAAAGTCAACCAAGTTTAGAAGGCATGATCTGCCTTTGACAAAGCCAAACTGGGATGGATCCAAAGTCTGCAAGTTCCCTATGTCTTTATTTATGAGGTCCATTATGATCCTCTCCATGGCTTTGCAGATAAGGCTTGTCAAGCTAATGGGCCGGTAATTTCCAGGGTCGGTGGAGGCACCGCCTTTGTGAAGTGGGACCACAGTTGCAGTCGCCACTCCTGGAGTGCGTATCCAGAGGTAAGACTATGATTAAACAGCTGTCCTAGCTGTGGGTTTAATTCCTCGTTGAGTTCGTGGAGCACACAGCCGGGGACACCATCAGGTCCCATGGATGCTGTGTTTTTTGCTTTGGAGAGAGCAGTTCTCACTTGGGCGTTGGAGATGTTTGGGGGGCTGCAATCACTTGGTATAGATATCTCTCCTTTTGGGGGGGGGGGGAGTTTGCACTGAACCTTTCAGCCAGTATGTTGGCAATGTCTGTAGGATCAGTAAGCTTCACATCATTTTGAACTAGTTCTGAGCAAATCTGGGAGTTTCCTCCCAGGTTTCTAACATAGCTAAAGAAGGCCTTATGATTGTCTTTTGAGTCTTTAGCTATTTTTCTCTCAAAATTTGCTTTGGATGATTTTATGAGAGCTCTTAGTTTTTTACTTATAGTGATCAAGGGTGTCTTACCTTTTAAGGATTTTGCTCTATCTTGTAGTAGCTTCCTCCTTTTGTTGTAGAGTTTGTTTATGGCTGGGGTCCACCAGACTGGACGCTTGCCTTTGGTACAAAGAGTCTTTGTTTTGCTTGAGATTGCCTTATCCATGCAGTCCTGCAGGTGCTGGTAGAAGGCATTTGTAAGTGATTCAGCAGCTTGAGTACTGTTTTCCGCCGGCTCGGGGGCCTTAAAGGAGACCACACTAGTCTTTAGAAGTGTGAAGTCGGCTTTCGAGAAGTTCTTTACTGTGGTCTTTTTTATTTCAGGTGGGGGTGGGATGAGGACCTCCAGCGAGATTAGTTTGTGATCTGATCTCACCAGTGAGGGGTATACTTCCGGTGTTGAACATTGTGCTCCCATGTTCGTGATGATGAGATCAAGTATGTTTTCTCCTCTTGTGGGGATATACATTTTATACATTATATACATTTTTTAGCATAAACACTGTCTTATATGTATATACGTTTTACAAGTTAGTATCAACAAGCACAATGCACTTTATTCATTTTATTCATTTCATATCAGATGCCTTGAACATCATTGTTGTATTAAGAAGATATCACTTTAAATTTTAAAAGGTCTTGGCACCAAAATTGTGTATATAATAGATATTGTAGTAAAGATGGCAGTTCAGATGAAGCGTGTATTAGACAGATGAAAGCACTTAACTCCTACACATATACAGAGTTCGTTCTCCAATATCCTTGTTTTTATTGTTTTTTGAATAAACAGTGACCTGTTCAAGATGAGGAGTCGTTGTGCCGTCCTGTACCCTATGTTTGTTTTACGTTGTTGCTTCTGCTGAGGTTTTCCATACTGTAAGAATAATGGAGTATGCATCATCTATATAGGCAAAATGGGTTCCTATTACTTGCTCGAACGTTTAGGTTAACGAATACCTAAACTTTGATCTGGTAACAGAGAAAGCAAAAAATCACGACAGCTGATTTAAAGCAGGGAAAGAATTCCCTTGGCTGTTATGCGGACTTTGCCCCTTTCCCCTCTCTTGATTGATCTTGGAGTTGTTATATTTATTTAGGGTGGGTGTGGAGGGCACACTTGATTTTGGTTTATATGTTTATTTTGGTTGATGTATTTGTTGACCTATGCCCATGAGGCCAACGTTCCCCTCCCAGCAGATGTTCCATCACAGACAATGTGCATTCCATGACAAATCCTCCACTCTTCATCACAGGCACACCTTGTTCTAACATGTTATTCATCCAATCCATGGAATCAACAACACAGTGGAGGCAGTCACGGATGTCAGACCATGCCACATTTAAACCCTGTAGATTTGTCTGGAGTACCTTTCTGAATGTGCCTGTGCCTCCATTATGGTACTAAACATATACTGAGTTACACGTCAAGTGACACCTGGAGGAGGGACAGCAGTTCTCCTCTGAGCACATCTATTAAGCCTTCTGCATGGCACCTCATCAACAGTTTGGCTACAGCCAGTGTCAATGGGCCATGAAGCTGCAGTAGACACAATTCCCTGGTGAATGTCCTCACGCTCCACCTGTCCAATATCTGTGCCCTCAGTGGATTGGAGATGTGTTGCCATACTGGCTATGTACAGGAAAATGGGTGCCAACCTCTGTGTCAGATTCAGCCTTTGCACCCACTGACTGTGCATCACTTTGGCCACCATCATCATCAGTATCTGATGAAACACTGACATGAGCTGGCACAGGGGCCACAGAACCACTTCCATGATCGCCTGTGACAAAAGAATGAAACACAGCAATACATTAACATCTGCACTACTATGCTACAGCATATGCTAATCAATTTGCATTGCTGCCACTATTACAGACAGTACAGCAGGCCTGACAGGACATATTATCAGATAGCTTGAAATTTATCTGCAGTATTATATCATTTATTTATTTTTTCTTTACCAAGGATGTCCAACTTGGAACAAACAAATTTTCAGCAGAGGCCTGGGAAGAAATGCTCCAGATGCATGCCTTTGCAACATGGGTGGAAACCAGAGCACCCAGAGGAAACCCACACACACTCAGGGAGCACATGCAGGCTCCACACAGAAGGCACCCTAGCCAAGAATCAAACCAGAGAACCTCTTGCTGTGAAGTGACAATGTTAACCTCTGCACCACTGTGCCATCTATTATGCTTTTTAATTGCAGGAGGCCTATGTCACTGCATTCCTAACTGTACTGAAATACGTACAGGAAGAGGTAACGGCAGCAGCACCATGTTTAACAGTAAAACAGGGGGTAATTCATTTACTCATCTATATCTGCAGTAACTCAAATGTCAACAAGGATGCAGCTGACAATTTCAAAATAAGCTTAAAACTGTAGCAATCATAAATTCCCCCACCCAAAAAAACAACTGACACAGACATTGAAACTATTGAAAATATTTCAGAATGCCACACCATTCTAATGATGATCTAACAAACATCACCTGAAAGCTCCTCTTGAGATGCAGAAGTGGCACCCATATCCAGAACATACTGTGTCATCAATTGCTGGGAGCTATCCTATGTGGCAATGTTCACCAGGAATTCCTCAGTGGCAGTGAAAGGGGTTTCTGCATTAGCCCCACCACCAGTGATCTGGTGATCATGGCCAACTGCAGCTGCATGCATCCTTGCAGCAGTTATCATATCTGTTGCTCTGTGATTCCCCAGCTCATAGGTGAGACAGTGTTGGCCAACAAAATCTGTGTTACAGACTAATTCATTCCAGAGAGTGGTATGCTCAGCCATATTCACACCCCGTGGCCAGCAGTACTGCATGATGCTGCCTTAAGGCCTCAAGGATTAGGTCATTTTCTGCTTTGGTAAATGGTCGCCTATGTCAAACAGACATTTTGTGTTCTAAAAGACAAAAAAATTATAATACATATAAGGATCACATAAGCACATTTACAAGGCCACGGACACAGTACAGGAACTGTACAACGTCTGGCAGCCTTGACTCAATGCCAGAGGCAAACACAGGGAACCCATCCCACTGGAAACTAAGGTTATGTGTAGAACTTAGAATCTTAACCACAGGTACCTTTCACAGACTAACAGGTGACATGCTTGGTGCGCCATATTCATCAGCATCCAGGATCTTACAAAAAGTCATGCATGCTATGCTTCAACATGCCAGAGAACACATATATTTTACCATTAGTTTCGAGGCAAGGGCCACAGGAATGCTACAATTGTACCAGGCAGTGCACTACCCTGAAGTAACGTGCTACGTACATTGCAGTCATGTACATGTGAAAGCAACACCTGGAGAACAGGGTAGAGTCTATGTTAACTGTAAGGTCAACCACAAAATCAGTTGCTAAGTCATGTGCAATGGCAAGAGAATCATCTTGAACATGTGTGCTAGATACCCTGGTAGTTAACATGACTCCCATATGTGCCATTCTTCCCAACTTCACCAGATGTCTGTTATGGGGGATAGCCCACAGGTTTTTTAAGGGAGTGGATGCATGCTATGCACTGGAGTCACAACTGATGAAATCCATCAGAAATGCACATGCATACACATATACACACACATAGAAGAACACCTTAATGAAGCACATGGTCCAATCTGTAATGCCAGTGCCTACATACATCTGACCAAGGCCTCCATTACAATCCATTGATATGTCCCACAGTGCTCATAGTATGTGCTATGCTACTCAAATTAATCTTGTGGAAATAACACTGCAGGATCAGCAGGGGGAAGAGGAACACATCTTACTGACAATGCAAAGGCCACAGGCTGATGAGAAGTCAGAGGAGGAACCAGCAGATGCAGTGGCTGCAGGCCGACATAGGTGTGCCCAGTATGTCCTTGCATTGGCTATGAGAAAAGCCATAACACAATAACTCACCAGAACCTAAAACCATCCCCCTACTTCACCAACTTTTGTACTGAGAAAGCATTACAGAGAAACATTTGACAGTAAGGATACACATTGCAGTTTCTGCCTTCACAACACTCATTAGATCAAGCAGGCAGGATGCCAAACAAGCAGAGTAACCAGAGCAACATATTCTTGTTTGTGTCATAGCAGGAACACACCTTTGCTTCACTACCCACAAAAGAGCAGTCTATGCTTGTTTGTGCCATCCAACCTTACTTTCACTGCATATCATATTATTCTTGGTTAATATTCTTTGACATTGTAAGTGCAATGATATTGAATGGTTTACATACTGCATGTCTCAGAGTACTGAACTGATAACTTCTGAATGATCAAGAAACATAGGGTGTGTAATCACAAAGTGGCAGTATGTGCACAGATAAATATTTCACTAAATGTACAACTAACATGTAATGTTTTAATATAACTGTACATTCTGTTTACTTTGTGTGCTGAATGAGTGTTGCTGTTTGCAAAATGTTTTTGTGAAAAACAGGGTCAAGTTGCCCATCCTGTGTTCTGAATGTGCATTGTATGGTTATTTGGAATCCAGACCAATGTAGGCCTATCTCATGTATACTAACATATTCTACTGTATATGTCATACATTGATTTCGGATTTTGCCAGTTGTACTTGTTTTTTTTCTCTTAATGTTTGGACCACTGTTTGCCTGGTGCTGAACTTAGCACAGATAGGTTTGGCTATGCCCAGCTGGTTTGCATGCACAGCAGGAGTGCACAGACTAGACAACTGGACCACCCAGTAGCAGACAAGACCCAGACATCTAAAAGTAAGCATCAGATGCATTCTATTAATGTAACTAATTAATGTAATTGTGCCTGGTACAAACCTGCTAAGCACCGTTATGCTGCGTTTAACAGTGTGAACCTCACTAATGTAGGAAACATACCTGTAACTGATCCTGTGGCAGCAGATGCTAAGTCTAGGGGTGAAGTCTAGGTGGTCCTGCATTCTACTACAAGGTTTGCAGCCTTTATTTTACTGTTGTGATTTTGCAGTATATAGCAATGAAATTAAACAAAGACAAGTGCTTTCTCAGTCTTCTTGTAGTAACAGCTATAAGTGTAAGACTACCATACATAAGGTTCAGGGTTCAAATTCAGCATATTCCATTTTCTTTTAATGGTATTCCATTTCACATTATAGTTACTCTCAATTATAGCAGTTGACCTAGTGTATCTTATATAATATTTATACTCCTGAGAGCTTACACACTGATAATGTGTCAGTTATATAATATATTCATCTCTGTATTGGTTACCATCATGCAAACATGTGCCTGTGTTTGCATGATGGTAAGCGACATGCACCATTTTTAAATGTTGCAAAATCCAAAAGTGCATGCTCTCACTATCTGTGAGAACTGGAATTGTTGGGAAAACATCATTGTAGATTGGTCTTCATCTGTACTAGACACGGGTGGTGTTTGTGGAGAGGTTTAGTGGTTCTGAGATTTTTGTGCTCAAAGGTGGAGTGTACAGGAGTCCAAAGTGTTTGTTGGACTACTAGTGAATAAGTATGGGTACCAATTGTTACAGGAGCTCTATCATGGATAAGATTACAAATTAGATGCATGGAATAATTTGGCCCGGGCTTTGACCAGTGCTAATGGTATCCCCTGCACTGGTGAATAATGCAGAAATCACTAGGAGACTCAGGATGAGGAAGATGGAAACCCTTGACCATTGGAGCAAGGAATGTTGGACTGGTGGCACTCCACAGATGTGTAAGTATCGTTTGAAGGCACCACTTGTAAGAGTTAGAAGCTGCATTTGTTCAGGATTGGTATTTTTAATGGTATATTGTTGTGTTCTGCTTTTTCCACTGCCCTTACAGATAAAGCACTGAATCAGCAAACCTATGAAGCAAGATTGGAGTGGATATGAGATGGATGTGGTATGCATGCATCCAAACAGTACTGTTACTGTAGCATTAAAAGTAAAGCCAGCTTTTTGTTTTAAACACTTGTGTCATATTAAGTATGCATCTTTCAACAGTAAAAGAAAAGTATGCATGCATTAGTGTCTAGAAAAAAACAACAGCCCAGTGTTACAGAGTAGTTAGAGGTTGTCAGTTCAAGAACCATACTTCCCAACTATACAATACTGTTAAGTTTACATCAGTATTGCAATGTAATTTCAGACCTATAAACCAGGGCAAACAATAGCCTGCTGTAATCAGTATAATTGGAACATGCATACGTACGATATATGTACATACCCATGGCTGCTTGATGCAATCGGTAATACACTGTGCATCTGAGCTTGGCTGTCTTAACAGTGTAAAAGTTATTACTTCAAAGTTGTTAGTGTTAAAAGTAAAGCTAGCAGAAACATACCTCTCAACTGTCCAGATTTTAGCAGACTGTCCATATTTTTAGTTCATATTTTTGGTCTGCTCCTCATAAAATTTGTGATTTTCTGACAAATCACTGGGATTATCTAAGGACTGCAGTCAATAAATAATTACCTTCATTTGAGTTTCAGACTTTAAAGTATTCAAAAAACTGTATGTTAAAACAAACCCTGTTACTGTAGCAACTTACTAAGTTTATAAGAGTGAATTTAAAGTGTGACCCGATTTTTGGGCCTTTGTCCTCCCATTTTGTCAGGCTTTGTTCAGATTTCTTGCACTAAGAGGTTGCGAGGTATGAGCAGAATAGAGTCGAAGAATTGCCTAAATGCGCATTGTATGTCGCATACAATTTTAATAATGTTTGTCTTTTTCTCTCACCCCACGCCTTTTTTCTTTTATTTTGTTATATTTAATTTTCTTAATTGCTGATTTATTATGTATAATTTTGTATTTCTTTGTTGTTACCTATTTTTTAATTTGCTATTATTTTAATTATGTCTGTATTTGTTATCTTTTATCTTAAAATTATTAAAATTGTTTATAATATTGTTTTTCTTTGTTATCTTATATGGCTTTAAAAATTTTATTATTTCCATTTTTTTATGTTTTCTTTTATTATTGTATTTGAATGTTTTTTTTTTTTTTAATTTTATTATTACAGCTCAGTAGGGTAGGCAGGTTCAATGTGATCCACCCATGCTCACTCCACTGGCTACAACATCAAGTCTCAGCACTTCTGGCTGCAGCCCGGCTGCACCTTCTCTGGTAGCCCTGCACTACCTGGTCCCCTCTGGGAGCAGTGGGAGAGGGGGTGATTTTGTCACCTGAACTGAATTACCAGGTATGGTGCATAGGATTGTGTACTGCAAAATTAGTGTATGCCTATTCTGAGTGGAGACACTTCTCTCCAACATTGTACTAAATAAAACAAGGACATGAAAACATCAGACACTGCATTGGCACAGTGCAGTGACAGTAATTACTGCCCAGTGGGTGAGGACTCGATGCTCACTGTCACCCAACTTGATGTCCATGGATTTGCAATTTCCCCACTCTCACCACAACTATATTCCTTTTTTTTGGTTATGTTTTCTGTTATTATTGTATTTTAATGTTTGTTTTTTTTTTTATTTTATTACTACAGCACAGCAGGGTATGCAGGTTCCATATGATCCATCGTTGATTACTCCACCAGCTACAACACCAAGGCCCAGCACTTCTGGGCTGCAGTCTGGGCACAGCCCCCCCCCACCCCTACACTACCTGGCACTCTCAGGTAGTTCTGTTCCAGAAGATAGGTCTGTGATTCTGTCTGGCAGCAGTGGCAAAGGGGTGATTTAGTCACCCAAGCTGAACTAACAGATATGGTGCATAAGATTGGGCACTGCACAATAAGTGCTTGCCTATGCCAAGTAGAGACACTGCTCTCCATCATTGTACTGAATAACACAAGGACTCGCAGACATCAGACACTGCAGTCATCAGCGCAGTGAGGTGACAGGGATGACTGTCCAGTGGGTGAGGACTCGATGCTCACTGTCACCCTACTTGAGGTCCATGGATTTATGATTTACCTACCCTCACCCCACCTAAGGTGTTCACCCATCTCTCATGTTCTTCACCAACCCTGTATCTTATCCTGTATTTCTTTTCTGTCAGTAATTGCTTCCTCATCTTGCCAACTTTCCTGCACCCTGACCAGACATGCCTATGTTTCTTCCCCAACATTCCTCTCTCTCTCTCCTCAAAACAAAAAAAAGCACCTGCCCCCCCCTACAAAAAAATCATGGTATACATAGCTCTCCATTTTGCACATGCATCTACTTGTCACACTTAATTTGGTCCAATTGGCTACACAACACAATTATGTTTTTGTCACCTGTCTTTCTGGAGTGATAGTCCAAATTTGGTTAAGATTCTGACATGTGGTCAGTTGTTGCTGCTGAAGAAATGAATAGCTATGGTTCTTCCCAGCACCCTTCCTCCATATGCCTAACCTCCATTCACTTTGTTTGATGGATGACATCAGCGGTGGATGTTGGGAGGTCTGCATGAAATGGATCTGTAGACATGTCTAAGTGACAAAATACTGTCAATCTATGGGGTTAGAGTGGTAACTATAGGATACACAGTTATGCTCTTCTGGCTAGATAGACAAACATACACACACACACACACACACACACACACACACACACACACACATGCACACACACACCCACACACACACACACACACACACACACACACACACACACACACACACACACACACACACACACACACACACACACACACACACACACACACACACACACACACACACATACCAGTTGACTGCAGTGAGAACAACCCCCCCCACCTGTCTAAATATGCAGACTACAGAGCTCAGTACTTTATGCAAGCACCATGGCACAAGTCTGACTTTTGCAAGGCTGCAGGACAAGTTATAGTGGATGACATCAGGCAAGTGGATGTAGGAGAGAAGACATTGGGAGGCCTTTATAGGTTCATAGATTCATAGCTTCATAGGAGGTTAATAGGCTAATGACCGTGTGGCCTTTACAAGCCTAGCTGTGTAAAAACCTGAGTACCATTATTGTCCATAGTTAGTGGGTTACTGTTAGCAGTACAATTTTGTGATCAGTCCATTAGGGACATAGGTGCCACCACTGGGATGATTTTATGCTCACCCATTCAGTTGTCAAGGTAGCACTTGAATAGGGTCATTGAGAAGCTCTGCTTCACATGCAGTGGGAGCCTATTCCAGAGGAGTAGCAATCACTGGGAGATGTATCTGTCTTTCCAGCATGTACTGTTTATATCACAGGCTAGGTTGAGATCCCTGGAGCAAGTTAATCTTATCCCATTTGATTTGCAGATCTCCAGCATCTCCATTATGACATGGCCTCAGACTGCTCTGTAGTTCAGCCACAGGTCACCTCTCAGCAGCCTGTATGATACTGAGTTCAGTGACAGGGCTTTCAGTCTTTCCATGTATGTGATGTTTTGTAGGCCCTTGATTATCTTGGTCAGGAACCTCTGTGGTCTCTTCAGATGCTGCTGATGTCTAGTGAGGTACATACAGAATGGAGTATTGCAATCAATTAGTGGTCTGATAAGGGTAGAGTACAGTGAAGCTAAGACCTCCCTGGTCTTCAATGT
This sequence comes from Protopterus annectens, assembly GCF_019279795.1. Taxonomy (NCBI): domain Eukaryota; kingdom Metazoa; phylum Chordata; order Ceratodontiformes; family Protopteridae; genus Protopterus; species Protopterus annectens. The sequence goes on along the minus strand of NC_056744.1, from coordinate 431,301,555 downwards.
GATGGCCTTATTTTGAGGAGCACAATGTAGAATGTTTTTCTTACCACTATGGTAACATGGTGATCGAAGTTTAGATTGCTATCAACCTGTGTTCTTTAGTCTTGTACCATTGAGTTTGAGCTTAGAGGGGTGCCATGTATATCATAATTTGCAGGGGCTACTTCTTTGCCAAAATGAATAATGAGGCATTCTTTTAAGTTTCAATCTGGGAGTTTGGCACCAGTCATTTGTCTGTGTCAGCCCTTTTGGTAATATGTTAACATCATTGGGATACTCTGTATGACTGCACCCAGTTAACAGTCATCTGAAAACTTGATTAGCCACAGGCCATCTACCTTTGCCTGGACTTTAGAAAACTAATTTCCAAACAGTAGAGGGCCCAACATAGAGCCTTGTGGTACTCCACTGTTATCTGGTCTACTGGGGGAGGAGAACTTCCCAGCTTTGATAGGGTGTGTTCTGTCAGTTAGACAGTTGGCTACCCATTTATTAATGTATGGGCTAATCCCCAGATGGGAGAGGTTCTCTGTAATGTCTGAAAGGGTGATTGCATGAAAGGCCTTGGCTAAATCAAGATATGAGGTATGTTCTGTTTTCCCTCATCCAGGACATTGGTGACATTCTCAAATATGTCCACTAGGTTTAATAAGCAAGATCTACCCTTGACAAAACCAAACTGGGTTAGATCAAGAGTTTTTAAGGTTTCCTATGTCCTTGTGGATAATGTCCATGATGATTCTTTTCATAGCCTTTCAGATAAGGCTGGTTAGGGTTATGAGTCGATAGGTCCTGGTACGTTGATGGATGTGTAGGCATGTTTAACTGTGAAGATAGTTCTAGTTATTCATGTTACCATATTGATGTTCATTGCATATCACAGAACATGGGTTATTAATTTATGTAGTGTAGTTGATATATTTGTGAAGTACTGAGAGACAAGGGTTGCAGTGCATGAGGGAGGCAACACATGGCTGCATTGTAACTATGCGACATATTGTTAGATATGACCTTTAGTTTCTTATATTTCCACATGTAGTTTTTCATGGCATAAAGATTAAATGGACAGTAAACAGCACTAATATATGCTAGTAGTGACTTTGCATAGCACAGCACTGAATGGCGGGTTTGTGTGATGGTTGGCAAAGTGTTTGAGCATGTGAGATACACATTTCCACTGCTTTCCCTGTTTGTGCATAGTTATGCAGTGCACAAATGCAAGCCAGATTGGTAAAATTCTTAGAGTTAGTACTGAGTCAATGAAACACGCCTGCTGCTTACCTAACTCTATGGCAGCAGGTGTAAATGCATTGATATATTTCTTTTTGAGCCCAGATGATATTGGGCTCAAATCCAGATGTATATAATTATTTTAAATAAACAGTGATAATGAAATTACATAAATTTTTTATAGTACACATATCGCTGTGTTTTGGTATAGTGCAGTGAGTTTAAGCAGCATTGAGAGGAGGTAACCACATCACTGTAGAGCCACCCACTGTCACTAGGCATTGGTGCACAATGCCAAACTCCATGCAAACATGCATGCCAAAAAAAATAAAGGATCCATTGCTTTTTGTGGTGCTTATGTGTGATTCTATTTTTTGAACAGATTATCGGTATTGAAATGGGTAGATAAGAAAGAAGTGAAACTGGGAGCAAACAGGGGGAGGAACAAAGGCAAAGCAATATAGTACTGTCCAGGAGTGAGGTAGAAAAGAAACATAGCTATCAATTTATTCAACAATGAAAACTGAGAATGTGTGCAGAATATTAGTTGAATTTGGACAATCACCACCAGAAACATTGGTGACAACAACATAGTCATGTTGTATATCCAATTGTACTGAACCAAGTGTGTCAAGAAGACATGTGTGTAATGGACAGCCATGTATGGGACGTATTTTCTTTTCTTTTTTTTTTTTTTTTTTTGTGGGACAGGTGCCCATTTTTGTTTAATTCAATAAGAGAGGAATGCTGGGAAAGGGATGTAGGTATTTCTGGGTCAGGTAATTTGGTTAGGTGAGGAAGAAAATGCAAACAAACAAGACAAACAAGACAAGAGACAGGAATGGTGAGGGACACAAAAGAATGGTGGACACCATGAATGGAGTGAGGGAGGAGACAACACATGTTCATGCCCGTCAAACATGGAGACAGTTCTTACCATCTGGACTGTCATCGCTGTCCCCTTACTCCACTGGAGTGCTTGACATCTCCTCCTCCTATATACCATGAGGAGAGCAGCCACTCCATTCAGGGTAGGCATGTTCAAGTGGTGTGGGTGCACAACCCTAAGCACCAACCATGGCATCTCTTGGCAAGTGATGAAATCCCCACCTTTGCCACTGCTCCTAGCAGGTACCACAGCACCAGCTGCCAGGGCAGTACTACCTGAGGGTGCAGGTAGTACAGGGGCAGCACAAGCAATGCTGTCAGGTTGGGTCCCAGATGTGGTAAGCATCTTTGCTGGAGCTGATGGAGTGGGGGTACACTGATCCACTGGTGTTCGTCTACCTTACTATGCTGTGAAGCATTTAGTGATTTGATACAGATGGATGACATGGAGACATTTTGAAAATAAATAACAGAAAAAAAAGACAGATAAGGATTGGGGTCAGAGAAAAAAAATAGTACCATCATATTTCACATACAATGCATTAACAGAATTATACAACTTTTTTATCTGAAGTATTACATTTAATTATATGTCCTAACAACTACATACTGTTACTATAGATTGCTGAAAGTAATCCAAGAAATGTGCATATTTTGCACTTATGCTTGGTCTAGTTGTACAGAATACAGTTAGTGCATTTATACCACTTGCATAGAGTTTATGTTAATGTAATATTATTAAAGAAATGCGATATTGTATACTCGTTACTTATGGTGTTTGAACCTACAACCTCTGTCTATAATCCTTTACCTGGATTCTAAAGTTGGCATATGCTACAGACTAATGCAAGCATACTTGCTTTTACAGTTAAGATATGCATGCTGAATTTGCTACAACTGCATACAAAAACAAAAATCTACCTTTAACTTTTAAAGCTACAATAATATTTCTCTTGTGCTGCTTACATACCACTTGTTTCTTTAGTCTCTCCATTTGATCAGCATGAGCTTGGTGATTAAACTCTATTTCATCATTAGCTGTGGAAAGAACAGAAAAGAACAGAAGAGCATTATGCACACCAGCCTTGCCTATATTTAGCTTTCTAAGAATTACAAATACCCTCATATTATCATGCTTACACAGATGTGGGATGTCCATAATTTGAAATTCATTCAACCACTGGATGATGGCATCCCTTTTGGGCATCTTTAGGTCATTACAATGATAACTACACTTTTCTCCAGTGTGTGGGATACCAGTAGCACTGGATACAGCCTGATCCACATTATCCAAGCCTCAGACTTGTAACGGGAGCCAAAATAGTCTCCCTGCAAAAAACTTAGGCTATGGCACTTTACCAGGCATCCAATAAATATCCTGGACTCCTGAATACTCCACCTCCTTGCCCTAAACTGGGCACCTCCCCCTCTAACCCCATACATGTCTAACAACCAAAGCAGAGCAATGGCAACTAATGCTTTTCCACCAATTCCTGTTAACAGGTTTACTGGTAGTGCACAAACCCGAGCAATGATGCCAACTGCATTTGCATGATGTTAAGTGGAGAGCAGCAGTGCCAAGCTGGAAGGAAAAAAATATTTTAAATTGGAAGGTTAACCTGACACTTGACCTTTGTTTGAAGGGTGTTTGGTGTTGTAGCTTGGAAAAATATATTGAAAGTTAGAAGGCACCTCTTAGTTGAGTTAAGTTTGCAAACATGCAATGGGGGTATAAATGGCATGACCTGACACATTTGTTTTTGGCTCTATACACTGGTAAAATTATTTTTAAAGTGTAAGATTCAAACCTAGGCATAAGGGACAAAACATTTTTTTCCACAGTGGTGATTTTCCATTTTTGCCACAGAAGAAGTGCTGCTCACACATAGTCAAGAATCATTTATAAATACAGCTGACAGTTTGACATTTTGCATATGCATGCATATGACCTGACAAGGTTCTTTTATATAGATCCAGTTGTGTATGTGTCTTATTTAAATGTGAAGGCCACCATAGTCCAGATAGCAGAAACATGCTTACAGAAATATAACAGATAATATACCTTCAGTCATACAGCTGTAAGCACAATAAAGGTGTCATATCCCTCATACATAAAAGTCATATCAGCTCCACTATCTAAAGTGTTACAAGTGAAAGTGAGTATCAAGGGAAATGCAACAACAGTAAAAATATGTGGAATATTCTATATTAGAATCCATGATCATGTATATGGCAGCCCTATGCTTACACCTGCTGCCACAAGAATGTTAAAATTACCCTTGTATATTTTTAAGTTCATTGATATAAACCGCACTGTTGTAACAGTAAAAATAGTGTTTCACACCCTGTACTAGAACCCAGAACCATCTGTATTCCAGCCCTACACTTACACCTGCTGCCAGAGGACTAGACAGATGTTAGTTCCATAATTTCCTACTCATTCTTAAATTATCTGTGTTAACTGCTGCTCAGTGCCACTTATCATGTTTGGGCAGTGCCAAACAGAATTAATTGAATGTATCCATTTTCAATGATTGACTGTCTGTGTCCTGTCTGAAGGTGTTCAATAGCAGCAGGTGTTAAGGAACCTTGATAATCTGCTGTGCAATGCTGCTTAGTGGCTTTTCATGACAGAAAGTAAAAATTGAAACAATGTTTACTTTTTGACCTTTACATTTTTACAGAGACCCTGTCTGCTGGTGTTCTGCCTGTTTCCTGTGTGGGCCACTAGTTCAGGTTTGCACTCTGCTAAGTGTCATGCAGATGAGATAAACATAGCCAAACCTGACATTCATTTTTCTCCATTTCCTTGCTTGCGCTAAGCCACATACCAAGCAAATACTGGCAAAACAATTTAAATAACTAAATAAATAAAAGGGAAATGCAGTTGAAATGAAGAAAAGCAATCTATGAAATAAACAGTACAAAATATGTGTTAGTGTGCATGCAATATGTCTACATAGGTCTGGATTTGAACTCTCACTCCAATGAGCTTTCAGAACACAGTAAGGGTGCTTTATTCCTCTTTACCACAGAAACAGCTTTGCAGCAGGGATCTGAAATCTTTCAGCATACAGCCAACTGCAACATCATCCACAGTGCTAATAAACCACATAACAGTTATTTTTGCATGTATTAATTTCAGATGTAGTGCACTGAGTAATCACACAACCATTTATGACTATTGATTGCAAAAATACAGCTGTCTCAACTCCCTGGCTTTGTTGTGTATACTTGTCTTATCTGAACAGTAATCTGACACATTCAGTCTCAAGGCATTCTATGTCATTGTCCTTAAAATATGTAAGTATATTAAATGGGAATAATATGCAGTTGTCAACAGATGAAGGGGAGGTTGGATGTTAATGAACAGATCCTGTGAATTGTGTGCTGCTTACTTACATTTCCAACCTTGATAAAATTACTTCTATAGACTTTGTAAGTCTACCCTGACACACCCACTGGATGTAGGGCAGCCTCCATTGCTGTTGTGTTTTCCTTTTCCCTACCAGTAATCATTCACAGTTGTAATCCATAGCAATAAACACAGAAGGAGTGCCAGCTCTATGTTTACATGTGATGCACAGAACCAAGTATTTTGGAAGCCACAATTCTAATGAGTTAAAATCTCATTTGCATCTTCACTGTGCTATCAGCCCTGAATCTACACCATAGAAAGGCAACTGTGTAGCTATGGAACCTGAAGGTGAGGAGACATGTTTATGTGGAGAACACAGAAGAAGCTATTACTTTGGGATCTATCTGCATAGAATGACTACCAAACTTGAGAAGGTATGCTTGCATTTTTCAGCTACATACTGCAGATGCTGAAATGTCATTAAGAAAAATCTGTTTCATATATATATATATATATATATATATATATATATATATATATATATATATATATATATATATATATATATATATATACATATATATATATATATATATATATATATATATATATATATATACATATATATATCCCCCACAGGTATACATGATTGGCAATGGCTTAACATGGAGTGTAACCATTGCAATTTATATTTTCATATTTTTATTTAACTTTTGTGCTGAAGGTGACAGAGGTTGCACAGTTCCTGTAGTGTAGTACCCTGTAGAGCAATGTAATTTCCACATCATGTAGATTGTGATAAGTTAAATAAGGTCTGAAAATTCTTCTTCTTCTTAGCCTTGGGTCTATTAGGAGCAACAGCAGCAGCATAGACTTCAGCCTGCTGTACATGGGTCTATATTATGTCAGCAAAATGGCATTACAGCGAATGCCATTTCACTGACACATATAGAATGAAATCTGAATAGAGTGAAACCCCAGTTCACTGATTTTTTCCTAGGGAAAAAAATCAGTGAACCAACATAATGCAACATACCATTTAAAACATTATACCCCCCAACTAAATATACCAACTCTGAGATCAGACTACAGTGAGGTAAAGGGCAATGTTACATCTCAGGCCAAGTGATTTATTTCCATGGGAAAGAAATCACTGACCTGAGCTTTTGCTCTTTTCCAATTTCAGTCTATATGTGTCAGCAAAACAGCATTCACTGTAATGCCATTTTGCTGACATAATATACACCCCTGTACATTCATATGAATTATAGCAACAGCAGCCCATAAAAGTGTTTCTGTGTAGACTCTTTTTCCATGGCTGTATTTCAATAGATTTGGAAATTTTCAGGAAAAAATAGCAGTGTCTACATGGTTGTTTTACAGCTTGTTGAATAGCTCCTCCATCTTGGATTGGTTGATAAGTATTATAATTCATCTGCTTATGCTGTAATTAGCATGCCATTGTATTTACCTTGTTTGTGAGGCTCTACACACTGTGTAGAGCCTCTCACTGGAACTAAAAAGGTGCACTACCATGTGTGCTCCAAGGTGCAACATGCACATGATGTAAACAGATTGTGTAGGCTTTATTGTATCTAGCCACCTGTCTTCTATAATACTTTTCATTTTATTTTCCATTCTCTTTTGAATTATTTTCATAAAAAATCTTATAACCTGCATTGTTCAATACTATAGGTCTTGAATTTTTAATGCTATTTTCATCTTCCTTTTTCCAGATTTACATATACCACTGTATAAATCTTTATACACAAAAACTTCATTTAATCAGTCATTCATAACTTTTAAGAAGTACTTTTTCTGCCAATCCTTAAAATTCTTATAAAATTGGTATCCTATTCCATCTGATCCTGAAACTGAATGTAAATTAACTTGCCTAAGTACCTTATCTAATTCATATGAGGCAATCTCATTTTCCAGTTCTTTATCTTCTTGTTCTGTCAGTTTTTAACATGCTATTCATTTTTGTACTATTTTCTATCTTGAATCATTTTCTTTACATAATGTATTGCAATGTTCTTATGTTGCTCCTGAGACTTCTTACTTCTATCATCTTTCCATTCCTTCATTATACTCATGTTCCCTTTAACTATGATATTCAGATAAGCTGATACCTATTCTTTTTTACTTTGTAAATAATGTATTTGCTTAAATAATACTTTAATATTATCTTGATTCTTTTCATAAAGTGTCTCTTCTTTCATATATTCTCTATCATTACTTTCCAAATCCTTTAAAGCATCCATACACATTGTATTATAATTTTGTTTCACTTTTCTTGCATCTGATTGCCATTTAAAAAAATATATTTTTCTTTCAAAGTTAGCCACCACTCAGTTTTTTATAGCACACTGTAGTGAAAATGTCATATTTCCATAAATACATACTTATTTTTCCCATTTTCACTCCATAATTTCTCATTTATAATTTGTATTCCTTTTCCCAATCTGACATGCTCATTATTTTCTTGTATATCTATCCATATGGCTGAGTGATTTCAAAATCCTGTTACAAGAGTCTCTACTTTAGCTATATTTAAACCTTGTGATATAATATAATAAGCTATTTCCATATTAAATATACATATATGTCCACAAATCATTATTCCAAATGTTTAAATTGCCACATTTTATAACTTCAAAAAATTTCTTAACATCATTTCTTCTCTTCTTCTTTTTCCTGTCAACTCACAATTAAAATCATCCATTATATCATATTGATATTAATTACAATATAATCCAGAGTTTTATGAGCTATTTTTTCCTTTTTATTATTTGTACCACAGGCATACAATGCTATAATTCTATATACATGATTATGCCATCTGAGATCTATAATAATGAATCCTCCCATCATTGTGAATGTTATGTTCAATATTTTCACTGACTCTACAAAGTACAAATATGCCTGAACATAGTTAGTTCCTTAGTTCTGTATTGTAGCTCCTCCCTAAAGTTTCTCTCTTCCAGTATCAAAAAAATACATCTTCCAATATTATTACATCACCATCACACTTATTACACCAATTTAGGATACCTATTCTTCTACATATATCTTTATAATATTTATATTTACAGAAAGCACTCTAAATTTGTAATTGAATATATTGTAGCTTACCAGAAATTGTGTAAATGAAGTATTTATCTCATTTGAATTATCCATTTCCTTTTTTAACTTATCCTTTTAAACTTTCTATTTTTCTTACTCTTTTGTCAATATAATTCATTTTATTTTTTACTTTCTTCCACTTTATATCTTTCTTTCACTTATTTGAGAACTTTCTTTTATATCCTGTTTCATGTTTCTCTTTATCTTTATTTTTATTTTATCCTGCTCTTGCTTCTCTACTTAATCTTTACCATTTGTTGGGACTGTTTCTTCTCTTTGTAAACTGTCCTCACATTTATTTTATTCTTAATCCTTTTTCTGTAGATTTACATTTTAGCTTACACCAGTCTCACAGCAAATACATTTATTCTTATTGTAGTTACTTATCAATTAATCATTTTTTCCACAGAAACAAAAACATGTTTTTGTCTGTCCCCAATATTTTACAACACCTCTGTTACCCTTTACATTTATAATACTATGGATATGAACATATTTTTCTTTCTCCATTTTACCTACAATATGACAGCTCCATCCAATAGCCCATAATCGTCTGTTAGCATAGATTTTGCTAATATCCATAACATCTTTACAAAGTTTGCTTAAATATGTCTTTAAAGTTTCTTTTTTCATCTTCAGGTCAAAATTGAACATCTGTTTCCTTTTTTGCTTCTTCTGAAATGTTTCAACCACATAAGAGTTCCTTGCATTACAGTTCTTTTTAATCTCACACCTGCCCAAAAAAAAATTCCAGAACAAAAGGAATCTCAAAAACAATATCATGAAATGTTTCTTTATAAATAAGAATAAAAGGTCTTTCCTCTTGAGCCTTCACTTCCAATGGGACAATTAAATTATCACTCATGTCATACCTGTCTATTTCTTTTTCTTCTTTGTTCATTGTTGACATTTCTTTTCCTCTTTCATCTGATATCATTTTCTCTGCAGTTTTTATAATAATGTATGATTTCTTTGGCAATCTTCTTTGATAATAGCTTTCAATTTCTCTGAATGAATTGTATCAATAATTTCACCCCATAAAACATATTTTCTACTCTCTGGCTCACTCTGCAATAATAGTTCACCCAAAATATCATCCAACAACCTTCCCAGCTGGAGGGTCGTAATAACACAGCCATCATTGTTTTGAACATTTACTTCAAATGAAACAAACAAATTTTGCTGAAAAAGCTCCTCAGAATTTTGTAGAGCTTTAGGCAATACACTGGTGTTTGTCTCTTGAAATAAACACTTTCCTAATGAGTAGGCGTTCTGTATTGATTATCACAAATTATATACACTATTTACATTATGTATACTATATATATATATATATATATATATATATATATAACACAAGATAAATCTAAAACAAACCAGCCAAAACACCTTTCCGACTGTTACACCAACAATATAAAATCAATGTGTGTTAAATAAAATATAATAAATGTTGGTGTCAGCTCTTGTGAACCTGTTGGTTCTAATTGAAAAAGAGCATTTGTCAACAGTCTTCCACAATAAGAATGATTTTCAGTTAGAAACAAAAGTTACCTTTTTATAGGCTCACACAGTCCTTTCACGATCTATCCAAGCAGCAGAAAATAACCATAAATTTCCGCTATTCACCTGTTGCCAAAGAGCGTATAGCAACCAAGCAAAATGTGAAACAAACTGTCCGTTTGGGATGAGTCTACCTCCCGTTGCAAACTCACCCGTAACCAAAAAAGTATGCAGCACCCAAGCCAAATATAAAACAAACTGTCCGTTTGGAATAAGTCTACCTCGCGTTGCGAATTCACGCTGTTTTGGCCAACAGCTAAGAAATGTGTATGTAACCCTTCTGTTGTTCCGTTGCACAAAACCGTGCTTCGAAAGGCTCTGGAGGCAGATATTAGCAGTAGACCAGATGTCGTATATAAGCCAAGGTCTATTCAGACCAAAATAAACCACCAAGCCTTCTGGATAGTAGACGTGCCAAATGCTGTAATGAAAAAGTTCGGGTCTATTTAGACCAAACAGCAAACAATAGCAAGCACAACCAAATATATTAATATATTCGTATTCACGACAAAAAGCAGGAAAACTTCAGGAAATCTTTGAAACGAAATAGATTTATTGGATCCTTCTCACTAACAGTGGTAAGCAAAACCAGAGCGCACTGTCCTCCGGGACTTAATGACAGGGTTCCCTTGAAACCCATGTTAAAAAACAGGAGACACAGGCCCAAATGATTGGTATTTTGATATTTACAAATAAGTTTAATGTCTATGAATATTATTTGACATTTTTTATTTTTAATATTCATTTTTTAATATCTATATATTATTTAGGAACAAGTTTATATATTATATTCATCCCATATATTATTATTATTTTTTAGTTCACTGGATGAATATTTATTGGGTTTTCTATTCACATGTAGCATATGCATTTATTAATTAAATGCATATTCTTGTAACTACATAGTGCTATATATTATATATTACATTCTATACTATATATCATGTGTTGTATATGTTATATATAATATTGTGTTAAGCAATTTAGTTTTATTTTTATTCCTCTTTTGTTTCAATATATATTTTTTGTTACCTCAATTATGTGTGTCATATCCATAAAGAATATGACTGTAATGAAATTTATGGTAAGATATTCATGCATACAATTTATATTATGTTTTATTTTATATGCATAATTATATACTTTTTCATATAATTTATATTTTTCATATAATTTATATTTACATTTTATATATATTGATTCTTTGTATTAGTCTCCATTAATTTCATTTATTTTAATTATATGTTTTAAAAATGTTTAATAAAAGAAATAGATTTTTTAAAATAATGTATTTATAATATAGTTAGTATAAATATATGTTATGAATTTATATGTCTCTTTAAATGGAGAAGTTTTTGACCGCCAAAATTTAACAATTGAGTATAAAAGGGTGTGTTTTATAATGGGCTAATTGTTGGTTTGAAAAAGCACTTGTTGCGAAAGCGCTTACCACTGTTAGTGAGAAGGATCCAATAAATCTATTTCGTTTCAAAGATTTCCTGAAGTTTTCCTGCTTTTTGTCGTGAATACGAATATATTAATATATTTGGTTGTGCTTGCTATTGTTTGCTGTTTGGTTTGAATAGACCCGAACTTTTTCATTACAGCATTTGGCACGTTTACTATCCAGAAGGCTTGGTGGTTTATTTTGGTCTGAATAGACCTTGGCTTATATACGACATCTGGTCTACTGCTAATATCTGCCTCCAGAGCCCTTCGAAGCACGGTTTTGTGCAATGGAACAACAGAAGGGTTACATACACATTTCTTAGCTGTTGGCCAAAACAGCGTGAATTCGCAACGCGAGGTAGACTTATTCCAAACGGACAGTTTGTTTTATATTTGGCTTGGTTGCTGCATACTTTTTTGGTTACGGGTGAGTTTGCAACGGGAGGTAGACTCATCCCAAACGGACAGTTTGTTTCACATTTTGCTTGGTTGCTATACGCTCTTTGGCAACAGGTGAATAGCGGAAATTTATGGTTATTTTCTGCTGCTTGGATAGATCGTGAAAGGACTGTGTGAGCCTATAAAAAGGTAACTTTTGTTTCTAACTGAAAATCATTCTTATTGTGGAAGACTGTTGACAAATGCTCTTTTTCAATTAGAACCAACAGGTTCACAAGAGCTGACACCAACATTTATTATATTTTATTTAATATGTATATATATATATATATATATATATATATATATATATATATATATGTATAGGATCCGTACAGATCCCCGAATGCACTTTCCACCGAAGCAGAAATCACAGAGCATACTTACCCGAAAGTGCTGTTCACCAAAGCAGCACTTTCAGATAAGTATGCTCGTTGTACTGGCTGTAGTACAGTGCAGATAAGGGAAAATTCTCTTTTCCTCATTGTAGTGTGACCTTGGAGTGAGAATATTAAAGTAGGGGGTGTGGGGGGCACAGGGTGGCTTGCCCCCTGCATAGAAGTAGATTTATGTTTGTTTGTTTTTTTTTTTTAAACATACTTTACCTTAAGCACATTTTCAGTGAAAGCACTTTCGGTAAAGTATGTTCGGTGATAATGGATTCGGACTTTTGATCTTTCGATCAAAAGTCCTAGATCCATATATATATATATATATATATATATATATATATATATATATATATATATAGATATATATATATATTACATATATTATGTACAATTGTTTACACCTGACATTTCAACATCATATAGCGTCATATATTTCAGTTGTTTCCCCCACTCTTTTTTCCACATCCAAAAATGTAACTTTTTAAAATTTTCTGCCAATGCCCATTTCCCATTATACATTATTTTATTTAATCTTTCATTCTGTATTACCCATAAAGAAAAAAATATATTTTTATCAATTTCTTCTGCTTCCTTTATTTTTGTTACCATAGTGTCCATAATCTATTGTGTTCATGTTTATATCTCTCACAATTTTAAAATTATTTGATGCATTAATTTCATATAAATTTTCCCACAATTCTCTCACACTTGTACAAGTCAAGAAAGCATGTTCTGTCATCTCCATCTCTCCACAATAGTTACATACCCTCTACTGAATTCTTTTATGGGACATATTTGCTTTAGCAGGCAGTTTATTTATCGTTAATTTCCACATAAAGTCTTTACATTCATACATTTTTGCTCTCTATAAGCCTTCTTTTAATTAGCTTTCTTTTTCATTATCCAAGTTTTTCCAAGGACACTATAATAACATTCACTCATTATATTTTCATACCAATATTTTCTCTTCTTTTGTACATTTCCTATTTTTAATTTCATTAATATGTTATTTTGATATTTTAATCTCATTATTAGCATTGTTCTTCCATCTTTTCCCATATCTTAAACTTTCCCAAACATCTTTATACTTCATTTTCAATATATAATTTATTATATTGCTATTTTCTTCTTTTATTTCTCATAACACTTTATACAAATTTATCAAAACTGCATGAACTATCAGATTTATTGATCATGGTCCTCCTTCTTCCTTCACATACAGGACTTTTCTCCTCACAGAATTTAGTCTTGATCCCATATGAATGAAAATATAGTTGATAGCAATTATTTTTCATACTTAGATGAAATCATTTATATACTTGCTAAATATGCAATCTTACCTATCAAAATAGGGTTTATTAAACATATTTTTTTCTTGTATGATAATCTATATGATCTTCAAAATATACATATGTTTTAAGCTTTTGTATCAATCTTTCCCATTGCATTTCCTTCTTCATATTAACCCCAAATGCTATTCCTATAATAGCTATCTCTTCATTAAAGAGAATACTTAATAATTCACCCACAAATCCCATTCCTTTACTTTTATCCTTACTAGTACGTAGACCGATCATATTACAATACTTAATTAGCTTCCTAATTTCTTGTTTCATCCGTATCCTATTCTTAGTAATTAAAACTATAACATCTGCATAAGTAAGAATTACTATAACATATATTCTGTCTATTATTCTGTACCTTGCAATTTTCATTTCTCTATTCATTGCATTTACAATCACATTCTTGACTAACACAAGATACTACTTTCTGGACAACCTTGTCTTATTCCACACTCTATTCTTATTTCTTTACTTAACCATCCATTTAAGAATATTGTCATAATATTGTTGTCATATATTGATGTTATAACTTTTAATATTTTATCACTTACATTATAATATACTTCACAATTCCTCATGTTGTATATTATCAAATGCTTTATTCACATTTTTGACCAATATTTTAGCTTCCACTTTTTTATTTATGATATCATATGTTACTTCTCTTAATAATCTGCAGTAAATCCTGACTTCCTTTCCCTTTTTCCCCAAAAAAATGTAGGCTCCATCGACCTATCCATACCTTTCCCTAGTCTTTTCCTTATTATTCCATAAATATTTTATAATCTCTATTATTTAATACTGTTGGTCTCTACTTCCTAATATCTTCCTTCTTCCCCTTTTCCATATGAATTCCATGCCCCCATACATATTTCTTTTTTATTTATCCCTTTTACTAACCACTCATTCAATACTTCTACAAAATATACATTTTGCCATTCTCTCATATTATAATACACATAATATTCAGTTCCATCTATTCCTGTAACTTTCTCCATATGTATATCTTTTAATAGTTCATCAAACTCTTCTATACTTATATTTATTTCCATAATTTCATTCTCTTCTTTACTTAACTCCTTTACCTCCCATATTTGCCTCTCTTTTGTCTCTCTATCGCTTTAAATGCATCTTTAAAATACTGCTCTATCATTTCAAATTTTTTTTGTGTGTGTTCACTTTTTCTACTTCATTATTTTCCAGTTCTTTTGTTACTCTCTCATTTTCTCTCACCCTTTTGCTCATATACAAAGCCATTTCCTTGTTTTTTTCTTGTAAAGAGTACCTTTGCATGCATAACATTTTTTACCCTTTCTTTTTTCATTTCATATATTTCCTTCTCTTTTCTATAAACATTTCTATTATTTCTTAATATGTCTCCAAATACTGTCTGACTTAGTAGCCTATATTTCTTCTTTTCTTTCTTTTCATCATCTTGCATTCTAAAAAGCACATTTTATATTTTTCTTTAAAACTTAACCAGCAATCAGTCCCAGTTTTTATAAAATATTCTCATATTCTCATGATCTTTCAATAATCTATCTATTTCTTTTCTTTCTTCTTCATCTAAGGGGTAATTTAATAATGCCTACATGGTCTTATTTACCATGTAGGCATCATGCCACACTGCTTACATGAAAGTAAGCAAGTTTGCGATCCGGTAAGCACTGCTTTGCAGTGCGCATGCACATGCTAATATGGGAATTTCTGTGGCATGCAAATCACCTCATAAGCAGGTGAATCTCATGCAAATGAGCAGGTAGAGTGATCCAGAATGCAGACAGGTAGCCCTGCAGACCCTGTTTCAATATCCATAGTGTACACAGAAAAAAATCCATGTACGAGAATGTAGACAGACAAAAGAGGCTGTAAAAATGTAGGTCTAGGGATATGAGCAAAACGATTCTCTGTGTGTCTCAAAAGTTTCAGAAAATATGTTAAAACATATTGTTTATTTAATAATCTGGGCATATTTGCTCTGCATGCCACAGTGTGCAAACATGCATTATAAAAAATAAAAAAAAAGTGGAAAAAGTAAAATTAATATCATGAGACAAAAATGCAATACAGGACCCTGCATGGAGTATCTGCAATGGTGCATTGGTTCTGTTGCTAACATGGTAGGGCTTGGAAGCGTGTAGTTCCCAGGTTGTGAGCATGGATCCCTCTGTAAATGTGGTGGAGTTACAGAATAGCATAATTTGGTAATCATGTCTGCATATCCCCTCCATATAGGCAGAAAGCCCTATTGGAGGTAGCTGACATCAGGAGAGGGTGTGGCCACTAACTTCTTAACTGAGTGGAGCTTAGCTGCACATCATTGCATGACTCACTGCCATCCTGAGCATGTAAGACTGAGGGTGTGTGTGCACAAACTTCTAAGCTTTGTTGACCTATGGGGCACGTGTTTCTGCATGCTTGCATGGTGCTGCACTGTGCAGAGTGTGGAAGTCTGGGAGGGTGTGTTCACTCACTGATAAGCATTGTTTACCTACAGGGCGTGTGTTTGCACAGCGCTCCACATTGCTGAGAATATCTAAAAGGCCAATGAGGCATTAGTAACTTTTGGCCCTTATGTAACTTAAACTACTGCCATTAAATGATGTTAATGATATGCTAAGCAGGTGCAATACATCACAGGTAGCCAATAATGCAGGCACCGCCTACAGTAGAGCACTATAAAGTATGCATACACTGTACAAGCTGACTTTTCCCACATGCTCTGCATGATTGGAGTACAGAATTGAGATTTTTAGCTGAAAGAATGCTGGGAGCTGCTGTAGATTTGTTTCAGCTGTATGTCCTAGATGCTGAAGTCACTGCTGCTGCTGCAGACAATAGGCCTAGGCATAGAAGGAAAAGATGGTTCAGGTCCAGGATAATCTTCCAGGAGCTACATGAGCTGGAGATTGTAGAGTACTACAGGGTAGACAGGGACAAACTACAAGAACTCCCTGAGATCTGATGTCCTCAACTCAGACCCAGAGCCAACAGAGGGGGAACCCATCCAAGTGGAAACAAAGGTATGTGTGGCCCTTAGGATAACAGCCACAGGTACCTTCCAAAGACCAACTGGGAACATGATGGGGGTCTCACAGAAATCAGCATCCAGGATACTCCACCAGTTCCTGGACGCCATGTTACCACATCCCAGTGAGAGCATTTATTTTTCCCTCACCCCTGAGGCAGGGCTAGCAATATACAAAACTTCTATCATGTAGCACACTACCCTGAGGTACTGGGCACCATAGATTGCACTCATGTACACATCAAGGAACCACCCAGTGAGGAGGGTATAATCTATATCAACCACAAGGGATACCACCCCATCAACTGCCAGGTTGTGTGCAAGGCCCAGGGTATTATCATGAATGTGTCTCCTGTCAGCCCTGGCAGTTATCATGACTCCCATATCTGGCATGCTTCATAGCTGAACCATATGTTTTCTAGGGGGGACATCCCACACAGCCATTTACTGGGGGATACTGGCTATGTACTGGAACCATCTATGATGACACCCATAAGAAATGCACACATCCACAGAAGAAAGCCATAATGAGGCACACACACACATGCAAACAAGAAACATCATAGAGCATGTGTTTGGACTGAAGGCATGCTTCCAGTGCCTTGATATATCTGGTGGAGCCCTGCAGTACTCTCCAGCCACATGTGCACATATGTTCACAGTATATGCCATGCTACACAATATGATCCTCTGGAAACAGCTGCAGCAGTTCAGCAAAGGGAAGGACTACACAGTCCCCCAGCAGAGCCTAGGTCACCAGAGCCACACTCACAGGAGGACTCGGAGGAGGAGCCCCCTGATGATGTCCCTGTAGATAGACACAGGCATGCCCAGTACACTATGACATTGGCTAAGAGACAATGCATAGTACATTCACTGACAACCTAGGGCCCTAGGGACTCACACCACTCATGTACATATACTAAAATAGCTGACGCCAGGCAACCCACACAACCTGTACCTATCCATATATTGGCTGTGTACTGCTTGCATCACTCAGAGCCAGTCATGAACTACAGATCTGTCAACTGCTGCATTCACAAAGTAAGTCTCTAACCTATAAATTAATTGCAAGGATTGCTATAATATAGTATTATGTGTATGGCTCTGCTGTTGTTATGCAAGAAAATATAGTGTGCTATTTGGACAAATGTAACATCCACATGGGACTACAAATACCCAGTCCAATAGTATGTGTTCTTTAATATTCACTAGGTCTCATGGTTGGAATATTCACAACATCAGACAAAGGAGATGTTAAACAGTGGGACACATGATATTTGGACAACTGTCTACCCAAGCTGATTATGTGCTGTTGTTCCTCCACCTAACAGAGCTGTGTACTCATATAACTGCTTTAACAGAAAATCAGCTATGGTATATCAGTGGACCAGACAATCTCAGGGCTGTAACTCAGATATCCCGCATGCATTGTATGTCTCTCTTCACACAGGATAACAATATACATATCTATGCTGTTGATTGTCTGATAAATGACTCAACTTTGGCAACTTGTGTGGCTCAGTGGACTAGGGAAGCTAACATGGGTGATGGTGTTCATAGTTCTAATCCAGAATTACTCACATCTTTTGCTTGTGAGGGAGTACTATGTTGGTGTTTTCTCAGACTGCCATACCTCTCAACCTATTAATGCAAGAAATCTGGATAAATCCAGAAAGACTGGGGGGACAAAGGCCCAAACATAGGGACTGATGTTAAATATTGTTTGCATAAACCTACAAAGTTGCTGGAATTAAACATGTTGCATTATTGCATATTTTCTGAAGGATATAAAGTCTGAAACACAATTGTTTGTCTGTATTTAGTATAATATATTGATGGGAATATTTAATAACTCACCAGAAGACCACAAATGTATGAGGAACAGACCAAACATATGAAGCAAAACTCTGGAAATTCTGTGA
This sequence comes from Protopterus annectens, assembly GCF_019279795.1. Classification (NCBI taxonomy): domain Eukaryota; kingdom Metazoa; phylum Chordata; order Ceratodontiformes; family Protopteridae; genus Protopterus; species Protopterus annectens. Next base: position 431,282,821 of record NC_056744.1, on the reverse strand, counting down.
AAACCAGGACAGTTGAGAGGTATGCAAACTGTCAGTCTGCTGGTGGTATAACATCACTAACCTCAGTCACATATTAATTACAGCAGACAGCTGGAGAATGCCATGGACATTCTGAGTGAAGTGCAGTGCTGCAGAAACAGGAGCAGATGTTAAAGTCTGAAACATACAAAATCCTGGATTGGAGTACAGGTAGTTGTGGCCTAAAGTCGGAATATAAGTACTGATAGTCCCACTGGGAATTCCCATGCACTTAGTTAAAATGGGTGCAGTTTTGTTGCCAGTTAAAATGAGTGCAGTTTTATTGCCCCTTCATTGAAATGACCTGTTATTTATAAATGTCTATACATAGAAACATATACATATCCATCTGTCACTATCTCTCTCTCTCTCACATGCATAGTATAGTTATTGCTATTTACTGTCAAATAGATATATACCGATATATATAGCTATATATATATATATATATATATATATATATATATATATATATAATATATATATATATATGTGTGTGTATATATATATATATATATGTGTGTGTGTGTGTGTATATATATATATATATATATATATATATATATATATATATATATATATATATATTAAAATGATACAAAGACACCCCATATATCTACATAGTACATAGACATATCATGGACACAAACACACCCACATTTATATATTCATCCCTGTTATATACAGAAATATGAGTGTGGATGTCTGCATTGTTTGACATACCCTAATAATGGTGAGTAAATCTGCATAATGTTGCTCAAAGGATACAAACTAAGGGTGCAACAGTACATAATCCACTTACTTGAAGACCCCTGTGCCTGCTGGATGTCATCACGTAGACAGACACAGGTGAGCAGGTGGTGCAATGTACAATGGTGTCAAAGCATGTATGGACAGGGCACACTGTCCCTGCCCACAGTTTTGCCAATCTTACTGTAAGCAGCCACACATGGCTATACTGGTAACTGTAAAAACATAGCTAAGATAACAACAGTTACCTCACTTCTAGGATACTAGATGCCGATAACAGTATGAAGCAATATCACTCTGCAGGGCACAGATGCTGCTCAACACAAGCCTGGGTTTTGTAATGCACAAGTACTGTGCTTGCAATCATGTATACAACAGACTTAACCTGTGGTGTTTGCAATAAGCACTATGATCTATATTGTATAAGTCTAGATAGGTAGGGGTACTAATCTCACTCCAACCCACTTGGTGTGTGTGTGTGTGTGTGTGTGTGTGTGTGTGTGTGTGTGTGTGTGTGTGTGTGTGTGTGTGTGTGTGTGTGTGTGTGTGTGTGTGTGTATTCCCCTGCAATACAACAGACATGCTCTTGAGGGTTATCCACCTATAATGGTTATGTCCTTTTTGGGCATGTAACTTGCTGATGGCTTCCAACCTGCCCTCTTCTACAATGCCTGATGATGTCAGCCACCTTAAGACTATCAGCTGTCAGTGTAGTATCAGACTTAAGCTGTAGAGTATGTGATAAGTACTGTAATCTATATATAAGCATAGATAGGAATGGGTTCTAATCTCACTCCAGCTCACTTGGTGCATGTGTATATATCCATATGGTGTAACTTTGATAACCTTGGCAACTTAGACATAGGTAGGGTTTTGCACTGTTTTATTTGTATCAGGTGATGTGACCTCCCAAAGTACTAGCCACAACAAGGCCTGCTTATGTCATCTAGCATAATATGTCCTAAACTGATAGTACTAGCAGACATGAGGTGTACTGCATGCAACATTCATAGTATGTACCATTACATAGGTAAGTGTTCACATCTGCATACATACAGCCAACTTGCACTATGTGTGTGCCCTGGCATGTCCTATACACAGTGATTGAAAGTGGTGCTAGCCTCAATGTAGCCATGTTTGTATGTGAGCCTCTTAGAGCATTTTACATCATGTTATGGAACCATAGGACATTTGAACTGAACTAGAATAATGTCCATACAGCCCTCTCAATAATAGACATTGTCATACTCATAGTTACAGGATCAGCGCATATTGCCTTAGTCCAAGAGGGACACAGGAAGAATTTTGTGTTGAGATTATTTTCAGCCAGCCAATCAGACAGATGGCATGCGCTGAGGTGCACTGAGGTGATGAGTGTGCCATTACGCAGGGCTCTGTTCTAAGGGTGTGTTTCACTCTACTAGACAAATCTCTCTCACAGGCATGTAGTACTTGTGCATCATCCATCTAGTATGCTTCCTACAGATAAGTAGCATATGCAATCAAGCAGGGTCACACATTGCCCTGTATGCAAGGCACACATCACCTCTGATTGGTCTATGTACCACAGGCAATAATGACACTCATTACAGATGATTCCCATTTAACACATACTGAAAATGTGGAATGTCCTTGTGACGAACCATGCTGGAGGCAGTTATCAAAGGTAGCAGACCTTTACACAGATTTGGGATTCATGAGTATGCCAAATGCTGTCATTTTCCTTGTTAGCCTGTTATACACATGTGAACCTATGGAGCCATGCACTTATACTGCTGTACCTTGCTGAAGACATATTTCTGCTGTGCTGACATGCCATCCTGTGCTGCTTTAATTCTGCGGTGTATCCATAGGTTATCCCAACAGACTCCTGTAACAGAAACATAAACAAGCAAGTGACACACCTGTCATTGTGTAACTATACAGCCATTACAAAATCATACAACATAATGTACACAAATATATGTGACATACTCATGGCAAATGGCAGCATACAGTATATATCAGTAAACACTACAAGTGGCATGGTGAACAAACACTGGTTCATAGTTTCATAGATTAGTACTAGGCTAACTGCCCTTGTAGGCCATTTACAGCCTAACCAATTACCCCATGTGAGAATCAATCCCTGCACCTTATGTTTGTAAGGTAAACATCTTAACCCTGTACATCAGACGCATAGCTTCATTTCCCTGTATCGATGGCAAGGATAACAGGGATGTGGTGCAGGTATCATCACTTGCACAGGGTGTTGTGTGCAGGTGCAGGAGTCCTAGGCTGGCCCAAATGGTAGACAGCATGTGTGTGAATCAGGAGGGGAGCAAGTAAGATGGACCATGGAGAGGTGACCTGTGTGTCTGAAGATGACCTGAATTTGACAGTTGTGTGTGAGTGTTTGTGTATACACAGTCAAGCTCAGTGCTAGACCTATACATATGTATGTTGGACAGCTTTGGACCATACATGGTAGAGTTAACAGTTCACTGTCTCTGGCCCAAACACCAGAACTGGCTCTGCCACAAATTGCACTGGCACAGAAGCAGTGCTTGCACCCAGTGGTAACTGCTGTCTGCTGGGACCATGTCCCCCATGGGACCTCCATGGACCATGAGCCCATGGCCTGCCACATCGTGGTGTGGACAGCACACTCCCCTCTGTAGTACTGGATGTACTGCCACTACTGGAACATGAGTGAGTACAGCCATGAGGACCCTCAGCAGATGGGGTTGCTGACCACGTCCACAGGTCCAAAGCTCAACTCCAACTACGCATTCCAGCACAGACAATGTGTGGTCCAAGACAGAAAATGCCTCAGCCCACTGTCTGCTCACTGAATCAGTGGACTGATCCAGGGTGTCCCCAATGCAGTGGAGGCAGTCAAGGTTATCAGACTGTGCTGCATCCATAACCCTAAGCATACATCTGGTGTTCTGTTCAGAATTTGCCTGTGCCTCCATGATAGCCTAAAACATGCGCCGAGTGAACCATGATGTGAGACCTGTAACAGGTAGTGGATAGACAGCAGGCCTCCTACAAGAACCCTTGTCAATCTGCCTGTGTGGGACCTCACCAGCACTCTGGCTATGGCCAGTGTCTACACTCACTGGAGCCATAGCTGCCACACTTTCCTGTTCAATGTCCCTATCATTTGACTGTCCAATATCTGTGGCCTCAGGTGATGATGTATGTGTAGGCATATAGACTGTGGGTGGCGACAATGGGGCAGAAGTGGGATGTCTATCTCTGGGACAGATTCAGCCCCTGACACCCTCACCTGTGCCTCATTGTGGCCACCATCATCATCAGAGTCTGAAGAGACACTTACATCAGGTTGTGTAGGAGACAGACACCAACTGCCATGGTCATCTGCAATAAGAAAGAAAAAAGCAGTACATTAATACCTGCATTATAGTGTAGAAAAGCCTCCAAGACCCATAACAGTGAAGACCCACAACTGGATTAGTGGTCAAACAACTTTCTTCTCTGCTTTCGTCCACAAAACACTTCCTCAAAACAAAATATAAATTCAACTCAGGACCTTTATAACAATCACTTGAAGTACATCTAGTAAAGCATGACCAGTAATATTTACCTTTTCATTAATGACTATGACACTATACTTGAAAAAAATAAACACATAAAACCCAGTACAATTCTCTTAACAATTATATGGAAATACACATTTCACTGCCTAATGTATTTACCTTCAATATGTTGCATATTAAAAGGCATTTCAGATTCCTTGCCTCATGTAAACCAGGAGCCATATCTGTTTTCACTGTAAATGACAAAGTGTATCTGTTTGTTGAACTACACTCCTGTGACTACCCCCTCTAGAAACCTTAGGTACCTGTTCCAGACTGGAATTTAAAAACTTCCTATGCTGTTTACTCACATAATTATGTTTACAAAGGGCATTATTTTGGCCCTTAACCATTCTAGAATATAATTGTATCTTAACAAAACAAGTGTCATGCTTACCAGGAGCATGACCACGGCCTTGGGCAATACCTGATGGACCTGTGAAAAGTTGAGGGTGGGGTAATGTTAGTACAACTGCATGTTGCAGCACAAGATAATACATCCATATATCTCACATTTACAGAAGCTACTGTGTTACTTGATGTATTAGTCACAATATGAGTATGAGTGTATACCTGAATTTAACCCCCCCAAAGAACAAAGACCTGACACCCACATAAAAGAATCTACAGCCTGACACACTGACTACTACAGTATTACAATACTGATCACAATAAACTTAGCTGCATGCTCCTCAGCCATGGAAACTGTGGTTCCCACCTGCACAATGTCAGTGACCAAGAGTGGTTGTTCTGCTACAAGCCCTCCACTGGTGACAGCACGATCCCTGGCTACATGTGATGCTCTTAACATGCAGCATTTATCATGTTGGTTGCCTGGTGTTGAACCTGGACATTTGTCCTGCCCTGCTAGCCTGTGCCATTCACATCATGGACACGGTCTGCTCACAATGCAGTCCATTGTTCCTGGCTTTGTCCTCCCTTGGATAGCAGGATGTGATGATGTTGTCTCAGTCCTTGCAGTATGTCATTTTTCACATCTAAGAAGGGTGCATGGCCTCTATGGTACATACTTCCTGAAAGACAATAAAAGGGAAACACATTACAGGATCACACATGTGTATGTACATTGTGTACAGATACAGCAAGACCAAAATGGCTGGCACTTATCACTGCTTGCTCACACATGTGCAAACAAAAAAAATGTGTGGATACAACTGAGATAGTAACAATAGTCAGGAATTCCTGTGTGTGTGCCCTAACAGCTACCACTGTATTATCATACACCCACCACTCAGGTCTACTGTGGTGTGTCCCCAATGAGCAACCCCCCAATAATGTGTCATACATACAGTGCCACATGAATAGCAGTGTGCGATTACAACCACTATAAATGGATGGTCCGATGAGGCCAGTGTGCCACAATGTCAAAATACAATGCACCCTTGATGTGTTGTACATCCTGTGTAGGTGTAAGACAGCAGGAAGTCACTGACATGTCATCACAGGTCTAAGACAGGATTAATGCTGTGATCTCTATTCCCTGTAAGTTTATTCACCCATCTGAAACCTGTTGTACACAAAAACAGTTACATACCTGATGGAGTGCAGTACTCCTCTGTTGATATGTGGTGACAGTATAGTTGTCACAAAAGTGTGCTCTGTGTGAGGAAGATCTCATACAGAATGGCTCCCCATGGCCAGCCAACACAGCTGATATGCACTATCATCAGAAATGATATGGAACCACTGTAGACTATATAAGACTTTTGTATAGTTTAATGCCCCTTTCTGATATGTTGTATTGGACATTACTGAGGTGAGGAGACTACATCGTCACAGAGGGCTGGTCTGTAGCAGACAGCTTTACATAGAGATGGCTGTGCTATAGACTGCAGCTACTGCTGCAAGTAATAGACATAGGCAGAGAGTATGAAGACTTGGAGGACAACAAGCTGTAGGAGTAACTGTGTGAGCTCTGACAGTGTTGTTGTAGAGCTAGGCCCAGTGTGAGAGTACCCTCTACACTCCAATGAAGGCATGTTTTTAAGGTAAGTATGTTAGGTAACAGTATCAATAGCAGAGTACTAGGCAACATGTTTGGCATGTCCTTGAGCTATATATATATATATATATATATATATATATATATATATATATATATATATATATATATATATATATATATATATATATATATATATATATATATATATATATATATATATATATATATATATGTGTGTGTGTGTGTGTGTGTGTGTGTGTGTGGGTTCATGTGTGTGTGTGTGTGTGTGTGTGTGTGTGTGTGTGTGTGTGTGTGTGTGTGTATATATATATATATATATATATATATATATATACAGTGTATATATATATATATATATATATATATATATATATATATATGAATATGTCCACCATTTGGTCAACTGCCAGGCCATGTATTACAGTCTGGTAGTAATCTGCAGTGTGTATGAACGCAGTCCTTGCTACAAGCAGGGACTTCAAATGTGTATGTTTGTTGTTCAGCTGTGGTAATCTGCAATGTGAGTCTGAAAGGATTGTGTGGTGGACTCTGATATTAATGGGCCTCATTTGCAGTACCTGTGTTGACATTCTTTGTGAATGCATATTACAGCATGACATGACAATTTATGCACATACTCATTTGCTATAGGGATACATGAAGTGTGTTCCTAACTGCAGGCCTGTGGCATTCATCATTTAAAAGCAGTCATTTCACTTGAAATGCATTGTGTGGATAAAGAGTGTATGACTCTGTCATTACTTGCTGGCTTCACAACACTGAAAATTCAGTGCTACACACCACTGCATTTGAACCCAGGACTGTGTGTGGCAAAAATGTACTGTTTATGAAGCATTTAACAGACTGATCTACTGAGTGACTGCTGCAGTAAGTATATTTGCAAGATATGTGTGTACACCTACAGGTTGTGACAATCATTTTCTACATCCATCAGTACGTGCAGGGCTTTATATGGATGTTTTTCATTACCAGGGCCCCGATTTCACATGCATTTTGTCATTAATGCCTTATCGGGTGTCTTTCTACATTCTGCTGTTAAAAGGGCACATTTACCTGCTATCAGAGGCCTCACTTACATCCATTATTATGTCTTTGACTTTGTAGTGGTGGACTGTTGCACCAGAGTCCAAGGAAAACTCCCATTTTTTTCCATTAGGTTATCTTAAAGTTCGTGCAGCATGGCGCACAGCTCCACTGAAATGCGCTTAATTACTGTAAGTGGCAATTATGATGTGTTTTTTTCAAGCAGCTGTATTAAGTAAGAGTTGTGTGGTGTAGCCGGTTAATGCAGTGGTATGCAGATGGGGTGGTTCTGGGTTTGAAACATGGGACAGATGTTTATTTTGTAAATGTGTAACACAATTTCAACGACCCATATAATCAATATAGCTGTATTTAGCTGAGCTTGGCGTAGCTGCACTTTGTGGCCCACCGTCTAGCATCATGCTAATAAAATATAAAGAAAAAAAACAGGGAGAAAGGAGAGTGGTGAAACGAGATGCAAGCAGGGGAAAAATCATAGTGGAAGACAGGTAGGGATGTTCAAGAAGGGTGTAGGGAAGAACTATAGCTATCCATTTCTTCTACAGCGACTGTGCACTTTGGCAGAATTTGTACATGGATTTGAACTCTCACCCCCAGAGAGAGGGGTGAGGACAATATAGCTGCATTGTCAAGCCAATTGGGCCAAATTACATGTGTCCAGTGAATGCAAGAGCATAATGGAGAGCTATGTATAGGGCAAGATTTTTTTTTTTTTTTGGGGGGGGGGGCAGATGCCCATTATTTTTTTTATTAAGGTGAGAGAATGTTGGGGAAGGGAGATAGGTATGCCTGGGGTAGGTATGTTGGGTAGATGAGGATCCATTTTCAGACTGACAAGACAGACAAGACAGGAGACATGGGCAGTGTGTAACACATGAGGGGATAAACACCTTGGATAGGGAGGGTGTTGTGGAATCCAAATCCCATGTGCCTCCACAAGGCAGCAGAGTGACTTACATCTCCACCCACTGGACTGCCGGCACTGCTCCTTCACTGCCTCTAGGGTGGCTTTCACAAAGGCTGTGCACTGGGGGGAGGTTGCCCCACCAGGTCAGCCAAAAAGCCCTCATTCCAGTGCAGGTGGCAGTCAAATCCATGGTAAACTATTCTGTGCACCAAGACCAGCAGCTCAGAGTGGGTGACAACTCCCCCTTTGCCTCTACTTCCAGAGGTGGGCCCATCCCCCATCCTGTGGGGTGGTACTACCAGATGCTGCAGGTAGTGCAGCAGCAGCAGACGGGGCACCACACACAATGCCATGGACGGATGAGACAAGATAGAGGTATCAGCCAGAACCGGCATGCCTTGACGAGCTGTGGTAGATCACATATAGCAATAAGTTACAGTTAGTAATAACCAAATCATTGTTAGTATTAACAGAATCCAACATCATATTTTTTAATCCAAATAAATATTAATGTATATTATGTGTAACACAGCATTAGGTAAGTATGTTAGCAGCACGCCAGTAAGAAGTAAACCATAATACCAACAAAACACTTAGTTTAACAAGTTATGTGAATATTGAATCATAATAAAACATAACAATAATCAACCACATTTTCCAAAATATAGTTAAATAACTCATGTTACTTCTTCTTCTTCCTCTTCTTCTTTTTTCGGCTTTTCCCGGTTAGGGGTCGCCACAGTGGATCTCCTTATCCTCTCATGATTAGCAGTGGAGTTTTATGGTGTTGTGTTGCCAGCCTGGTGTCCAGCCTTCCACAGAAGGCACACAAACACACACACACGCCTAGGGCAAATTTAGAGTGTCCATTCCACCTACAGCATGTCTTTAGGATGTGGGAGGAAACCTACTTATTGCACTACAGATTTTCTTGTGTATACTTTATTGCAGTAAATAATTTACTCTTTCTTGCCTATTGCACCACAGTTAGCATAATGAATTCATACTCACCACACTCACGGCACAACCTGACCAGGTGCCTGACATGGGACTCAACATTGTATGTCCTCTCAGCTACAGCTGTTGGGAGAGAACCACACCATTATGCATACCAGTTTTGCAGACATTCAGCTTGCATTTTCATAAGACAGTTGAAGACATACTTACATATTTGTGGGCATTCCCATCTCTTGCTTCTTGGACCCAGGTGTCCAAGGTTCCCCTCGTCCTCCTTTTCAGGTTGTCATGATGGTGATAACACTGCTCACCTGTACTGGGGATACCAGTAACACTGGGAAGTTTCCTGGCCAACTAGTAAAAGCCATCTACTTTACACTGGAAACCACATTGCATCAACCTGGGTTCATGTTTTTTTTTACCAGGAGCCCAAACATGATCCTGGACTCCTGAATACCCCACTTCTGTGCCCAAAATTGTGCAACTTCACCAGTATCACCTGCCATATCAATAATTGATTGAACTCCAATGAATGGAGCAGAATTCCCACCTATTGCTATAGGCTGTTTTCCCACCCTTATAAGTCAATGAGCAGCATTCAAAAAAGCGGCATGTTGCTTAGCAGTGTGCAAACTGACTAAGCAGGGCTGAGCAGCATGAAAACTCACACAATGGGATTTTTAGCAAAGCTTAGCACTGCACAAACATTGGCAGCCATTATTGTGTTTATGCAGTGCTTAGCATAGTTGAGCAGAGCTTAGCAGAGCGCAGCAGTGCCATATTTCGCAATTTTATTATTAAATTATAAAAAAATAGTACATTAAATTACAAACATGTTCTGCCTGCTATGGAGTCAAACCCAGGACCTACTACACATAAATCTGTAACTCTACCCACTTAGCTACTTGGATATCATGAAAACTAGTATACCTTCACATATACTACTGGGCTACCCATTAGCGTTACCGAGTTCTGCACCATGCCATATAGTCATGCATAAACAAACCTGTTAATAAATAATTAATTACATCCGGTTTCTATTTTTAGATGTCTGGCAGGTGTCAGCTATATATGTATAAGTGGTGCTCGGCTCCGCAGTGCTCTGTGCCACACCTCTCAAAAGGCAATTTAAAAAAATAACAAATAAAAAAAAATTAATTATGATAATTGATTACATCTGGTTTCTATTTTTAGATGTGTAGCATGTGTCAGCTGTCTGTATGTAAGTGCAGCTTAGTATTGCTTTGCTCCATGCCATGCCATGCAAATATGCAGAAAAAATATATATATAAACCTTAAATATTGCACATTTAACAGAATTCACAGCATTTCAACAGTGGAGGGGTGTTTTACTGGGGGCCTCACCCTGTACTTAGCATCTGACCAGGCATCCACTACCATGGGTAGCCTCTACACAACTCCCTACATTGATTGAATATCCCTGTTTCTATGCTCTCCCTTAGCAGTGTGGCATCATTAATATGCATGGTGCACTGCCAAAGAAAGACTGTGGGCATGTAGAAGGATATATTCCATGTATGCTCTACAAGGTGCCTACAAGGAGGTTATTAAATCCTGGGGTAAATCTTTTTCATTCAATCTTTTGATACCTTTATCTGTCCTTATATATTCTTCTTTTTCCTTTACTTCTACCCATATAGCCTAATGATCTGAGAACTTGTTTCCTTTATTCCTTCTTTTATAATTGTTAAAGTATTGAATATTATAAAATAATCATTCTCTGCTTTTATCGCATTCCTTTTATAAGTCCAGTGTATATTATCCTACATGTACAGCTATCCATTTTTCATTATTTCATATACTATCTTAACCTCATTCCTTTCTTTCTTATATTCCTTAAATCACAGTTAAAATCTGCCACTGTTATTTTCATATTAACTCCTACATAATTTAAGATTTTTTAAACATGTCCTCTCTTCCTTTTTTGACATATGAATATATTGCAGTGATTCTATATACATCTGTCTTATATCTACCACTGTTATTCTACCCAGCTTAACTAAAGTACAATCTAAACCCTTAACTATTTCATTACATAACACACCAATTCCTGAACATGTATCTTTCCCCATGTTCCATATAATACTCCTGGGCCTTAGTATTTTAACAGACTGAAGAATGGCACTTCAAAATGTCATCACTGCAGTCTGCACATTCTGTACAAAAGACAAAGTATGGACCATTGCCCTAGCAATGCAGAGCAAGAAGAGATCTTCATTGCATAAACCATGTACTGATGTAAACATTGCACATCTGTTACAGTCAATTCATATATAATCAACTAACAATGCATTGTTGATAAAATGTTAAAATATAAATATATTTCCTGAGTGGTTTGCATACTTATGTATGATTCTTCCATCAATATATCTACTTGTCTATGATGCAGTCTTTTTCCAACAGCCATTTGGTGGCCCACATGAACGTTTATATTAGTTTTAGATAACAACCATCAAGCATACCAAGTCTGTTTCTCAATTAACAGCCCACAAAGTCTGAAGAGTATCCTTCCTGTTTAAAAAATGTTATATGCATTTTCCTATTGCTCAATTAAATCATGTTCAGCCCATGTATACTTAAATTTTTATATTGTTTTTTAACACTTTCTTTTACCTGGACCTCCTTTTCAAGCTATTCACTGTTCCTAAACTGTATCAGCTTGCTAGACTTTGCTGATTTTCTTCTTGGATTTTTTTATTTACCCTCTTCTCCTTCTCTGCTCTTTCTCCAGGATAAAAGTGCAACAAATTCAGCCTTTCTTTCTGTGACTTCTGATATGGGGTATAACATGATGTTGTTTCCATGATTTAGACTGCCTTTATCCTGAATATGTCCTTGATGCATCATAGCTTTTATAAATGCAGACTTGATACCAGAACTGGGTACCACTAGCTTTTCTGTATGATACAAAAACAAAAATCTCATTTCCCACATGCAATTCTTTTTTTATGCATCTTGAACTCCATATAAGCCTCTTTACTTCTTACAGCTCAGTCACTTTACTTGCCTCATGTAAGCACAGCTGAAAGAACTATGTCAAAAACAGATGTGTATTTCTTGCAGGTATTAACCTACCCTTCCCAACCCTATTCTATAGTCAGTCATTGTGCATGAATTTCCTTCGTTTGCTTTTGTCATGCATTATGCAGTGTCAACCCTGTTTTCTTTTATTAACCACTCAACCTCTAACCACCCAAAGTTCATTACCTTCCTATTCGTGCCATTGTTTCATGTTAGACAAAAAGAGCACCACCTTGCCCTCCAGCATTTTTACAATGTAAACTGTGAAGACATCGAAATGGAACAGTCTAATTATGTTGCATCTGTTTTATTATTAGTAACGCTACCTGCAGGACACATGTGATATGCTACCGTCTAGTTGTTCTTCTTTTCTAGCTGATTTATAATGTTGATCCAATTTTAATGTGAAGAAATTGTAGAAAATATATATGTATGATGTTTAACTATAGCAGCTCTGCATTGATACTACCGATATAGCTTTAAATCAGTTAATCACATAGTTATTGGATTCATAAGGCCAAGGCAATGAACTCTAGGACAGTCAGGCATGCTACATTCATTGCTTGATTATTGTAAAAGATGCACGACCAATTTGTCTGTGAAGTGAAGACATGATGAACAAAATGATTACAGATCATGGATTCATGTGTGGCGTTAGAAGAAAAAATGTCTGCATTGATACTGCTTGAATACAAAATGTTAACATTGATTTCAAGACTGGAACTAATATGGATTGATAACTGTGGAGTGCCTGTTATGGTGACTATACCTATAATTAAATGTAGAACAAGCTATGCAATGCATCTGTTTTACAAAAGTGTTTTTCACTGATGCTGCTATTAATAATTTTATCAAAACAAAAAGTTCTTACCCAGCTGTAAGCCTTATCAATTGACACATCATCCTACCACTGAAGTTTACTTGTAGATTCAGCTTGGCAGGTAGTTTTGCTGCACACACATGCTAATGAGGGAATACAGGGGGAGTGGCTAATGCTACATAGCCATGTGCAATCCCCCCAGATATGCCAGTAGTTCTTGAATGCTGCTGTCGAGTGAGTCAGAGAATCACTTAATTGTGTACATTTCCACAGCTGGAGGAAAAGTTAGCACCAGCAAAAGATGGCATTCATTCATTCATTCCTATGGAAGCAGTTATGGTGTGATCAGTTGTGGGGGGAAGGACTTGCTTAAGGTTTGCTGAATGTGTGTGTGCATGTGTGTGTGTGTATGTGTGTGTGCATGTGTGCGCATGCGTGCGTCCGTGTGTGTGTATGCGTGTGTGTGTGTGTGTGTCTGTGTGTGTGTGTGTGTGTGTGAAAATGCAGGGAGTGCCTATGCTAATAATGCATGGACCACCAAGATAAATTGACACAGGTTTGACAGCACTTGTATTAAACACGGGTGATTCAGACATATGCTATTGAGTCGATAAGGAGTCTTTATCCTTGCATCCATAGATTTCTCTGAATTGAGTTTTCTCGCCATCATGTAAATTGACCTACCTGTGTAAGTGATTTATATGAACAATGAGAATCTTAATAAATCACAGGGTGAAGAAGAAACTTATCAGAAGTAACCTAAAATTGTTGTAATAATGAACTACTGGACCTCTGGAGAAGTAAAGGCAATCAAACAATACGAAATTAAAAGACCATTAAGAACAAAATCTTTGTTCTTTATTGATCTGTACTGAAATGCAGCTTGCAAACTAAATTGAACTTAAGCTGCAATAAAACTATGGAAATTGTGAACCATTTCATATTTTTTTTGTTTGTTTAGACAGTTTCATAATGGGGGCCATACAGTATGCTAGCATGGATGCAAAATAAAATAATTCTTATTCCAGTTCAGTTTTGTTAAAAAGATGAAACATAAGCACCTGGCAATAAAATTAACAATTAACTCCTCAGAGCAAAAAAAAAAAAATAAATAAACATTAATAAAGTCTATGGAAGGAATAAAAACTGTTGAAGATGGTAATCTTTGAAATCTTGATTTTAAGGAGCTGTAAAAATAGGTCATTGTGAAACCATCCTTAAATCTCAGAGGTAGTAACTTTTGGATGAGTGGAGCTTAGTAAGTAAATTGCAGATGACAAGAAGTATTAAGTCATTTCCTTGAGATGCAGGTAGATAGTTGGATAGCCAGTAAGAACCAATGTACGCCTTCAAGGGTGAGGCTGACTTCCTCCATAAATTCAGCAAGCTTCATTCCATCTCGCACATGACCCCAACCACTCAAACTTCACCTCCCATTCTCCATCCGTCTTCCTCCTTTCTGTTACAGACAAATCACAAATAAGGATATTACAAAATCTCCTTGAAAACTCATTCCTGCCAATCCCTAGGCAAACTAGTAGATAACCGATACACCAACAAGTGTCAAGCTACTTACAGCAGTACCACTTCCTCTCCCAAAGATAGTGTGTGCTTTGGTCACAAAGAAGCACGATGAGTTCACGAACCTTCTCTGACAGAATACGTCAGAAAGTGGCAAATCAATCTTCCTTTTTGACATATGAATATATTGCAGTGATTCTATATACATCTGTCTTATATCTACCACTGTTATTCTACCCAGCTTGACTAAAGTACAATCTAAACCCTTAACTATTTCATTACATAACACACCAATTCCTGAACATGTATCTTTCCCCATGTTCCATATAATACTCCTGGGCCTTAGTATTTTAACAGACTGAAGAATGGCACTTCAAAATGTCATCACTGCAGTCTGTACATTCTGTACAAAAACCAAAGTATGGACCATTGCCCTAGCAATGCAGAGCAAGAAGAGATCTTCATTGCATAAACCATGTACTGATGTAAACATTGCACATCTGTTACAGTCAATTCATATATAATCAACTAACAATGCATTGTTGATAAAATGTTAAAATATAAATATATTTCCTGTGTGGTATGCATACTTATGCATGATTCTTCCATCAATATATCTACTTGTCTATGATGCAGTCTTTTTCCAACAGCCATTTGGTGGCCACATGAACGCTTACATTAGTTTTAGATAACAACCATCAAGCACACCAAGTCTGTTTCTCAATTAACAGCCCACAAAGTCTGAAGAGTATCCTTCCTGTTTAAAAAATGTTATATGCATTTTCCTATTGCTCAATTAAATCATGTTCAGCCCATGTATACTTAAATTTTTATATTGTTTTTTAACACTTTCTTTTACCTGGACCTCTTTTTCAAGCTATTCACTGTTCCTAAACTGTATCAGCTTGCTAGACTTTGCTGATTTTCTTCTTGGATTTTTTTATTTACCCTCTTCTCCTTCTCTGCTCTTTCTCCAGGATAAAAGTGCAACAAATTCAGCCTTTCTTTCTGTGACTTCTGATATGGGGTATAAAATGATGTTGTTTCCATGATTTAGACTGCCTTTATCCTGAATATGCCCTTGATGCATCATAGCTTTTATAAATGCAGACTTGATACCAGAACTGGGTACCACTAGCTTTTCTGTATGATACAAAAACAAAAATCTCATTTCCCACATGCAATTCTTTTTTTATGCATCTTGAACTCCATATAAGCCTCTTTACTTCTTACAGCTCAGTCACTTTACTTGCCTCATGTAAGCACAGCTGAAAGAACTATGTCAAAAACAGATGTGTATTTCTTGCAGGTATTAACCTACCCTTCCCAACCCTATTCTATAGTCAGTCATTGTGCATAAATTTCCTTTGTTTGCTTTTGTTATGCATTATAGGTTCATAGGTTCATAGGTTCATACTAGGCTATCTGCCCTGGGGCATTTATAAGCCTAGCCAGAGTGTGTGTGGCTTTCACCACCCCTTAGGATGAGAATACTATACCCGTTAGTTTGCTGTGCCTCTGTCCAGCAGTGACACAGAGATGATTCCTGGGGTAAACCTACGATCTCCCATCCACTCGTCAAGATTTCTCTTGAACCGAGTCAGTGAGGGGCTCTGCCTCACATGGACTGGGATTCTGTTCCATAGTGTAGGGAGTCCCTGGGTGATGAATCTGTCCCTCCAGCACGTCCTATTTATATCCATGTTGAGGTTTAAGTCTCTTGCTCTTGTGGCTCTGGTGGATTTGGATTTTTTGAGGTGGAGCATGTCCATTAATTCCGGGCTGGACATGGCCTTGTATGTCAGGCACAGATCACCTCTGAGCAGACGGTATGCGACTGAATAGAGCTGGAGTTTCTTCAGTCGGGCAGCATATGACATATGTTTGAGCCCCTTTATCCTTTTGGTGAGGAACTTTTGGGGTCTTTCCAACTGCTGCAGGTTTCGGGTAAGATACATTCCGAATGGGGCATTGTACTCAATCATTGGTCTGATAAGTGAAGAGTACAGGGGTACAATGACCTCTCCTGATCTGGATGTGAATCCCTTCATGATCAGGTGGGCAATGTAGAAGGTCTTCCTAACCACTTTGGCAATGTGAGTCTCAAAAGAGAGGTTACTGTCAACTTGGGTCCCCAGGTCCCTGATAATTTCTTCCGTGTTTAATGGATTACCACCTATGTGGTAATTAGGGGTTACCTTGTTTTTCCCAAAGGGTATGACTATACATTTTTTAGCATTTAGCTTAAGGCCATGGCTCTGGCACCAGTTATCCATTTCTATGAGACCTCTCTGGAGGATGTCTGTGTCTGATGGAGTGTCAATTATGGTGCCCAGTTTGCAGTCATCTGCAAATTTTGTCAGCCACAATCCCCCTATGTTTGCCTGCACTTCAGAAAAATAAATGCCGAACAAGAGGGGGCCCAGGACTGAGCCCTGTGGGACACCGCTCGTGACTGGCTTAGAGTCTGACATGGCACCAGCAACTCTAACCCTGTGGGTTCTGTCCTTGAGCCAGTTTGCAACCCATCTTATGACATATGGGTTTACATCTAAGCTGGTGAGCTTTTCTATGATGCCCGAGTGGGGTATTGTGTCGAACGCTTTTGCTAGGTCAAGGTAGGCTGTGTGAACTGCCTTACCCTCATCAATGGCCTTAGTGACTGTTTCGAAAAAGTCGACCAAGTTCAAGAGGCAGGATCTTCCCTTGACAAAGCCAAGTGTCAGTGTCAACCCTGTTTGCTTTTATTAACCACTCTACCTCTAATCACCCAAAGTTCATTAACTTCCTATTCGTGCCATTGTTTCATGTTAGACAAAAAGAGCACCACCTTGCCCTCCAGCATTTTTACAATGTAAACTGTGAAGACATCAATGGAACAGTCTAATTATGTTGCATCTGTTTTATTATTAGTAACGCTACCTGCAGAACACATGTGATATGCTACTGTCTATTTGTTCTTCTTTTCTCAATGATTTATAATGTTGATTCAATTTTAATGTGAAGAAATTGTAAAAAATATATATGTATGATGTGTAACTATAGCAGTTCTGCATTGATACTACCGATATAGCTTTAAATCAGTTAATCACATAGTTATTGGATTCATAAGGCCAAGGCAATGAACTCTAGGACAGTCGGGCATGCTACATTCATTGCTTGATTATTGTAAAATATGCATGACCGATTTGTCTGTGAAGTGAAGACATGATGAACAAAATGATTACAGATCATGGATTCATGTGTGGCGTTAGAAGAAAACATGTTTGCATTGATACTGCTTGAATACAAAATGTTAACATTGATTTCAAGACTGGAACTAATATGGATTGATAACTGTGGAGTGCCTGTTATGGTGACTATACCTATCATTAAATGTAGAACAAGCTATGCAATGCATCTCTTTTACAAAAGTGTTTTTCACTGATGCTGCTATTAATAATTTTATCAAAACAAAAAGTACTTACCCAGCTGTAAGCCTTACCAATTGACACATCATCCTACCACTGAAGTTTACTTGTAGATTCAGCTTGGCAGGTAGTTTTGCTGCATACACATGCTAATGAGGGAATACAGGGGGAGTGGCTAATGCTACATAGCCATGTGCAATCCCCCCAGATATGCCAGTAGTTATTGAATGCTGCTGTCGAGTGAGTCAGAGAATCACTTAATTGTGTACATTTCCACAGCTGGAGGAAAAGTTAGCACCAGCAAAAGATGGCATTCATTCATTCATTCCTATGGAAGCAGTTATGGTGTGATCAGCTGTGGGAGGAAGGACTTGCTTAAGGTTTGCTGAATGTGTGTGAGCATAAGTGTGTGTATGTGTGTGTGCATGTGTGTGCATGTGTGTGTGTGTGTGTGTGTGTGTGTGTGTGTGTGTGTGTGTGTGTGTGTGTGTGTGTGTGTGTGTGTGTGTGTGTGAAAATGCAGGGAGTGCCTATGCTAATAATGCATGGACCACCAAGATAAATTGACACAGGTTTGACAGCACTTGTTTTAAACATGGGTGATTCAGACATATGCTATTGAGTCGATAAGGAGTCTTTATCCTTGCATCCATAGATTTCTCTGAATTGAGTCTTCTCACCATCATGTAAATTGACCTACCTGTGTAAGTGATTTAGATGAACAATGAGAATCTTAATAAATCACAGGGTGAAGAAGAAACTTATCAGAAGTAACCTAAAATTGTTGTAATAATGAACTACTGGACCTCTGGAGAAGTAAAGGCAATCAAACAATACGAAATTAAAAGACCATTAAGAACAAAATCTTTGTTCTTTATTGATCTGTACTGAAATGCAGCTTGCAAACTAAATTGAACTTAAGCTGCAATAAAACTATGGAAATTGTGAACCATTTCATATTTTTTTTTAGTTTGTTTAGACAGTTTCATAATGGGGGCCATACAGTATGCTAGCATGGATGCAAAATAAAATAATTGTTATTCCAGTTCAGTTTTGTTAAAAAGATGAAACATAAGCACCTGGCAATAAAATTAACAATTAACTCCGCAGAACAAAAAAAAATAATAAATAAACATTAATAAAGTCTATGGAAGGAATAAAAGCTGTTGAAGATGGTAATCTTTGAAATCTTGATTTTAAGGAGCTGTAAAAATAGGTCATTGTGAAACCATCCTTAAATCTCAGAGGAAGTAACTTTTGGATGAGTGGAGCTTAGTAAGTAAATTGCAGATGACGAGAAGTATTAAGTCATTTCTTTGAGATGCAGGTAGATAGTTGGATAGCCATTAAGAACCAATATACTCCTTCAAGGGTGAGGCTGACTTCCTCCATTAATTCAGTAAGCTTCATTCCATCTCGCACTTGACCCCAACCACTCAAACTTCACCTCCCATTCTCCATCCGTCTTCCTCCTTTCTGTTACAGACAAATCACAAATAAGGATATTACAAAATCTCCTTGAAAACTCATTCCTGCCAATCCCTAGGCAAACTAGTAGAAAACCGATGCACCAACAAGTGTCAGGCTACTTACAGCAGTACCACTTCCTCTCCCAAAGATAGTGTGTGCTTGGGTCACAAAGAAGCACGATGAGTTCAGGAACCTTCTCTGACAGAATACGTCAGAAAGTGGCAAATCAGTCTCACTGGTGCAGTCTTCATTAATCTTACTAGAGCCTTTGACCTGGTAGACTACTCTTTAAAACTGCCTGACATGTTTGAGAGTGAAATTAATCCGAAATCTATCCTTTGGTTTAAAGATTTGCGATCCTTAAGAGCCTGTGAAGTTCCAATCAGTTCAACCACTTCAAAAAAAGCCTCTACCAGTGCAAGTCTCCCTCAGGGATCCATTCGAGCCTTATTGCTCTTCTTTACTATCATTAATAAACATCCATTAGCAAAGTCATTTATAAGTCTTGCACTGATCTCTCATACATACAAAATCAACTCAGAAAAGACCTACTAACAATCAACTCCTGGCTCTTTACCAATAACCTTTTCCTGAACACACTCAATTCCTGTCTTAGTATCAATAAACTCCTTATAAACACAAATAAAGTTAAATTTATTATCTCCATAACCCACCAAAAACTAATAAAAAGCAATAAACCTAACAGACCAAAACAATGTACTGATAGACGCCACTACCAATTTCAAGAGTCTGAGTGTCTAGCTGCACCAAACACTGTTTTTTTCACATCCATATTGAAAAAACAGAGCAAATGTCAACCACTAACTGTTCTGGACCAGGAAGACCTCCCACTTCCTATACACACTAGCTAGAACAGCTACAGGCATAGATATTTTATTGACCCACGTGAGATATTGCATACCACATATAACCTCCCATGCAAAAGAAACTGCATGCAAACTCTCAGTAATAACATTTTCATAAATAATGCCATCTTTCTCAGAAAGTCTAATTGGCTGCCCATAAAAATGAGCTGATCTACTGCTTGAGTTCCTAGTGTTTAAAATCTAACATCAAGGCATGGTCACTCTACTTTTTGATAAACTAATACGTATCAAAGCCTCCTGCAGCCTCAGAAGACAACCCACTTTAGGGCCTGATGTACAAACTCACAAAGCAAGGCATCATTGCACCAGCCACGGTTAGGGGTCGCCACAGCGGATCACCCGTCCGCTCATGATTGGCAGTGGAGTTTTACAGTGTCGATTTGCCAGCCCGGCACCCAACCTTCCACAGAAGGCACACACACACATGCACTCACACCTAGGGCCAATTTAGAGTGTCCAATCCACCTGCAGCATGTCTTTGGGATGTGGGAGGAAACCGGAGCACCCGGAGAAAATCCACGCAACCACAGAGAGGACATGCGGACTCCGCACAGAAGGCACCCCAGTCGAGGATCGAACTGGAGAACCTCTTGCTGTGAGGCGACAATGCTAACCACTGCACCACCAAGGCTGCCCCTTTGGCATACTTTACTAATACCAATAATGTTACATCCTACAAAATCTTCAGACCAATATCTCAGAGCCTTCCTATGGCAACAGAGGAAGTGAAAATGCCTTAATTTCAACCATAGCACTTAACTACTCGCCTCTATCCCATGATAGGCAAAAACATATATGCATTTAGCTCTGCCTGTAATTCCAACTTCTGTGCTCTGTTTCTAATCCCTAACATCATTCCTCTTAACACTTGTATTGAATCCTTGACACTCATATCTCTTATGTCTGTCAGATCTAGCAGTTGCTTTAAACTCATCTGCCTAATATTTTTTTATTTGTTTGCTTGTTTATTTATTTTTATATGCCCTTTTCTCTGTGAAGTAGTTATTTGGTACTCTGTAATCCAGTCAGTTCTGTATTTAATGAATTTCTTAAATGCAACTGTTGGATAGATAAGTTTGAAATATATATATATTTTTTGGTTGCTGTTGTTGTCATCCTATCTGTTGTTTTTTGTAAACTGCAAGCCAGAATGGTACTATAATTGGTCACTTGCTGATCAGAGCTCTAACCTAATAATTAAAATTAAATAAGATAAATAAAAAATAATAATTTTGAGATTTTTTGTATTTTGGGGAAAGTAGAAATGTATGGTTTGTCTCAATCGTGATTTGTAATTACAGTACAGAACACACAGATTTGCATAATATTGACATTATTAGTCTCCTGCCCATGTTGGGTCATGTTCTGAGCTTCGTGATGGTGGCCATTGCAAGAAGCTTTGTAAAAACATAGCCATCTATAAAGCTATCACAAATGGGAGATCAGACATTAGAGTGTCACACAGTTGAGGACATCACCCAGTAAAAGTGAATACTTATAAGTAATTTGACTTCTGATTTCTTCACTAGTTGTAACTGTTGTTAATGTTCATGTGATGCAACAGATTATTGCTTTGAAAGTCCCAACTTAGCTAAGTGATGCTGCATTACTAAAAGATATAGATGATTGCAGCAGTTGTATTCTTCCAGTATAATACACATTCAGAAGAAAATTTATGCATCGATTCAATTAGGAGTTAGGTAACAATGTAAATTGTTAATCAAAAACATAGAAAATGGTTGGCATTCATATTTATAGTAATAGATAAAAAACAAGTCTGGATTTTTTTTTATCATCTGAAGATAAGTAGGGATGCACAAGCCAGTGCATTCTTTGTGCCGGTCCCAAGCCCAGAGAAATGGGAAGGGTTGCGTCAGGAAGGGCATCCAGCATAAAACCTCTGCAAAATTACTTATGCGGAGAACATTTGATATTTCTATACTGGACTGGTCAAGGCCCAGGTTAACAATGACCACCACCAGTACTGTTAGCCAACAGGGTGCTGGCGGAAATTGGGCTACTGTTGGTCGAAGGAGAAGAGGAGGGGGAAGACATGCCCAAAGGCAGGAAGAGAGGAGGAAGGTTAGGAGTGTAGTAGTGAGGGTAGGAACTTTGAATGTTGGCAGTATGACTGGTATAGGGAAAGAGCTAGCTGATATGATGGAGAGAAGGTTGATATATTGTGTGTGCAAGAGACCAGATGGAAGGGAAGTAAGGCCAGGTGTATAGGAGGTGGGTTCAAATTGTTCTATCATGGTGTGGATGGCAGGTGAAATGGGATAGGGGTTATCCTAAAGGAACAGTATGCCAAGAGTGTTTTGGAAGTGAAGAGAGTGTCTGATAGATTGATGTTTAGGAAGCTTGAAATTGATGGTGTAATGATGAATGTTGTTAGTGCATATGCTCCACAAGTTGGGTGTGCGATGGATGAGAAAGAAATGTTTTGGAGTGAGTTGGATGAAGTGGTGGTGAGTGTACCCAAGGGTGAGAGACTAGTGATTGGAGTGGACCTCAGTGGGCATGTTGGTGAAGTGAACAGAGGGGATGAGGAAGTGATGGGTAGGTATGGTGTTAAGGAGAGGAATGCAGAAGGTCAGATGATTGTAGATTTTGCTAAAAGGATGGACATGGTTGTGGCGAATACATATTTTAAGAAGAGGGAGGAGCATAGGGTGACGTACAAGAGTGGAGGAAGATGCAGACAGGTGGATTATATCCTATGTAGGAGGGCCAGTCTGAAGGAGATCGGAGACTGTAAAGTGGTGACAGGGGAAAGTGTAGTTAAGCAGCATAGAATGGTGGTCTGTAGGATGACGTTGGTGATCAAGAAGAGGAGGAGAAGTGTGAAAGCAGTGCCAAGGATTAAATGGTGGAAGTTAAAAAAGGGTAATTGTGAGGTGGAGTTCAGGTAAGAGTTAAGACAGGCACTGGGAGGCAGTGAAGAGTTACTGACTAGATGGGTAACTACAGCAGAGCTAGTAAGGGAGACTGCTAGAAAGGTGCTTGGTGTGACATCTGGACTGAAGAAGGAGGACAAGGAGACCTGGTGGTGGAATGAGGAAGTACAGGAGAATACACAGAGGAATAGGCTGGCGAAGAAGAAATGGGATTGTCAAAGAGATGAAGAAAGTAGACATGAGTATAAGGAGATGAGATGCATGGCAAAGAGAGAGGTGACGAAGGCTAAGGATAAGGCATATGGAGAGTTGTATGAGATATTGGACACTAAAGAGGGAAAAAAGGACCTGTACCAATTGGCTAGACAGAGGGACAGAGCTGGGAAAAATGTGCAGCAGGTAAGGGTGATAAAGGATAGTGAGGGAAACGTACTCGCAAGTGAGGATAGTGTGTTGAGTAGATGGAAAGAGTACTTTGAAGGGCTGATGAATGAAAAGAATGAGAGAGAGAGAGAAGGTTGGATGATGTGGGGATAGTGAATCAAGAAGTGAAACAGATTAGCAAGGAGGAAGTAAGGACAGCTATGAAGAGGATGAAGAATGGAAAGGCTGTTGACCCAGATGACATACCAGTGGAAGCATGGAGGTGCTTAGGTGAAATGGCAGTGGAATTTTTAACCAGATTATTTAATGAAATTTTGGAAAGTCGGAGGATGCCTGAGGAGTGGAGAAAAAGTGTTTTGGTACTTATCTTTAAGAATAAGGGTGATGTGCAGAGCTGCAGTAACTATAGAGGGATAAAACTGATCAGTCACAGCTTGAAGTTAAGGGAAAGAGTAGTGGAAGCTATGTTAAGAAGGGAGGTGATGATTAGTGATCGGCAGTATGGTTTCATGCCAGGAAAGAGCACTACAGATGCAATATTTGCTCTGAGAGTGTTGTTGGAGAAATACAGAGAAGGTCAGAAGGAGTTGCATTGTGTCTTTGTGGACTTAGAGAAAGCATATGACAGGGTGCCTAGAGAGGAGTTGTGGTATTGTATGAGGAAGTCGGGAGTGGCAAAGAAGTATGTAAGAGTGGTACAGGATATGTATGAGGGTAGTGTGACATTGGTGATGACTGCAGTGGGAGTGACAGATATGTTTAAGGTGGAGGTGGGATTACATCAAGGATCAGCTCTGAGCCCTTTCTTATTTGCAGTGGTGATGGACAGGTTGACAGATGAGATCAGACAGGAGGCCCCGTGGACTATGATGCTTGAAGATGACATTGTGATGTGTAGTGAGAGTAGGGACCAGATTGAGGAGACTGTGGAGAGGTGGAGATATGCTTTATAGAGGAGTGGAATGAAGATCAGCAAGGCTAAAACAGAATATATGTGTGTAAATGTGAGGGAGGGTAGAGGAATGGTGAGGATGCAGGGAGTAGAGTTGGTAAAGGTGGATGAGTTTAAGTACTTGGGATCAACAGTTCATAGTAATGGTGAGTGTGGAAGAAAGGTGAAGAAGAGATTACAGGCAGGGTGGAATGGGTGTTGAAGTGTCAGAAGTGATTTGTGACAGACAGGTACCAGTAAGAGTGAAAGGGAAGGTCTACCAGAGGGTAGTGAGACCAGCTATGTTATATTGATTGGAGACGGTGGCACTGACAAAAAGGCAGGAGTCAGAGTTGGAGAGAGTTAAAGATGTTAAGATTTGCACTGGGTGTGACTAGGATGGACAGGATTAGTAATCAGTATATTAGTGGGTCAGCTCAGGTTGGACAGTTTGGAGACAAAGCAAGAGAGGTGAGATTGTATTGGTTTGGACATGTGCTGAGGAGGGATGCTGGGTATATGGGGAAAATGATGCTAAGGATGGAGCTGCCAGGTAAGAGGAAAAGAGGAAGGCCTAAGATAAGGTTTATGGATGTGGTGAGAGAGGACATGCAGGTGGTTGGTGTGAAAGAGCATGATGCAGAGGACAGGAAGAAATGGAAACAGGTGATCTGCTTTGGCGACCCCTAACAGGAATAGCTGAAAGAAGATGATGATCTGAAGATAAGTAGGCCAATACTTTGATGCATGTGATTAAGGTAGCAAACTGAAATTAAAAGTTATTCAATAAAATAAATAAATAAACAGAATGTTTGCTTTTAGGACTCAGTGCCATGTAGAAGTCAGGCTGCATATCACTACATCATATTTAAATGGATCATGTAATAGTACTATGTTATTTACTGTGTTCATTTAAAATTTTAGTATCCTGAGCATATGAGAAAGTTTTTACTTATTTTTTTATTTAATATTTGTTTACTGGATACGCCCGACTTGGAACAAAGCCAGTTTTCAGTGGAGACCTGGGGAGAAATGCTCCAGATGCGTGTCTTTGTAATGTGGGAGGAAACTGGAGTACCCAGAGAAAACCGACAGGAATGTAGAGAGGACATGCAGACTCTGCACAAAAGGCATTCCAGCAGAAAATCTGACCGGTGAACCACTTGCTGTGAGGTGACAAAGCTATCGCTGCAACACCATGCAGTCCAAGTTTGCATAATGTTTATGTTTTGGATTATTATAAACTGGAGTTTTCATTTACTACATCAGTATGTTTCTTGGATCAGTTTTGTTTGTCAGTTGGTTGATTACATTCTTAATACTGAGATATTCTTTATAAGAAAAATTCTAATTTCTTTATCAATGATATCATTAACTTTATCCAGAGAAAGGCATTTTCCTGCAGGATACTAAAGTCATCTGGAAATCATGAATAGGTTCATAAGTAAAAACTAGGATAGCTGATCTTGTGGACCATTTTAAGCCTAGCCAATTTCCCTTTTTATGCTCAAAATAACCTATCACATTTGGTTACTTATCTCATGGTCAATAGTTATATATTAACCCTAATGAGAATAACTGAGATCATACCATATACCATATTTAATGGGATTCATGCATGTGATAAAGCATTTAGGAGCTGTATCTGTCCATTAGTAGTACAGGGGGGCAGTCCTGGGTTAATTCTTTTGTTTACCATCCATAGATTTATGTTGATCTTGAAAATGGACAGGGATGAACTTTGTTTTATGTGGATGTGGAGTCTGTCCCATAGCAGCTGTATACTCTGCAGAACATACCTGTCCCAACAAACTGTTTTGTTGATATTGCAGAAGAGGTTTAAATCCCTAGACCAAGTATTTTTGATGCAATTTGACTTGTTGATGTTCAGTAAGTCCATCAGTGGTGGGTCACAAGATGTCTTGTATGACAGACACAGTTCACCTCTTAGCAGTCTGTAGGATAATGAATACAGTGACAGGGCTTTGAGTTGGTCTATATAGGGCATGTTGTTTAGGCCTTTTATCCTTTTAGTGCATGTTCCTTTTGTTGCATATATCTGGACAGATACATGTCAAAGGAGAAATTATATTTAGTGATTGTCATAATAAAGGACCAGTAATGGGGGGCAATGACATCCCTAGATGCAATCCCTTTAATTATAAGCTGTATAATATAGAAGGAGATTTTGTCTTTTTTGATTTTTTTTCCTATTTTTGATAGTATAAAGATTTGGAAGTCTGTTTTCTTTTCTGTTTATGGCCTAATATTTTTTTAAATCTTAATGGTGATAGTCTGTATACTGTGTATGTTGCTAAACTTTGGGTCCTGATCCCAGAAGATATTACAATGATTTCATCGTATCCACTATTTAAAATCTTAAAGATATGTCTCTCAAACAATAAATAAATAAATAAATAGACAAAATCAACTCTTGAATTTTAATCTTGCCATAAGAACTCAATAATATTTTTATTCATTGACATGACATATTATTTGAGTATATATGAATTAATATCAAAAGAATTATGAAAGATCCAAATAAAAGCACGATTTTAATTTAGTCCATTTATCAAAATCTTTTGTAGTTTTGTTCATAGCAGTATTGAGATAGGTGCTAGTAGATAAATGCAAGTCTTGCTTATTCTTGTCAGCAAGGTCCTTTGACTCATTTAGTGAAACATTAATGAATAAGAAATGTATTTTTGCATCAGAACTGCTTAAAATAAAAAGAATGGAGTTTTCTAGATAAATTTTTGTATTTAAATCAATCTCCAGATATTATCATACTTGTGCAGTAACACTGTTGGGAATCTAAAACTAGAGCAAAATATCACCCTCAAATGAAAACATATTTATTATAGAATTACCATATCTTATAAATTAGATTTTTAAATTACCAGAGATTGTAGAAAATAATAGTTTCAAAGAAATAATGAATTGTTTGGGTGAAAAAAGGCACCCTTTATGTGTATCATTTAAGATTATTTTTGGATTTTATGGTTGACTAGTAATAGAAATAGTAAGCAAGACTAAATTTTGGAAAATTTGTCATTATGATATACTCTTTAGGCAAGCCAAATCTATTTAATACTTCAAAAAGAAAGATTATATGTACCCAAACAGTGTTGTTGATATCTAAGCAAAACAAAATTGTTGATTATTTTATTTACATTATAGCAGAGTAGTATTTCTAAAATACTGTTATCACCTTGTGTTTGGCTAGTTTGCATTAAAGTGGACTTTAGTTCTGAGATTACTCGTTTTGCTACTGAATGAAGTCTTCTAGCTAAAATAATATTGCATAGTACTATTTTTAGTTTAACCCATGAGATTGGTCTATGAATGATTTACCCGTGGTGGTGGTGCTGCGGTAGCAATGTCGCTTCACAGTAAGACGCTGTCCAGTTCGATTCTCAGCTAGTGCATCTTCTGCATGGAGACATGCGTGAATGGGCATGCCTTCGTTGAAGGTTGTGCATCAGGGCTGGTAACTCGGCACGTAAAAATCAACTACCAATCATTAGCGGACCGGAGTTCCTCTGTGGCGACCCCTAACCGAGAAAAGCTGAAAGACACAACAACATTGGTCTATGAATGATTTGAGTATTTATCAGAAATACCGTCTGACTTTATATAATTAAAGAGATACAGCAGTATAGAAGCTAGCTGATGATAATTTTTTATACTATAATAAGCCACCAAAGTCATCTAATGTTTGGCACTGTTAATCACATCTAAGAATTTTTATTTTTGTGTGAAAGCTGGGAGTGAAATGATTCATTGAATGTGTAACATCTTGTAAACTGATATGCTGGTTGCTGTACGTAAATACATGTACATATATCTTGTCTATAGTTGATAAGCTAGCTGGATGATGTATATGAAGCACCAAATTATAATTTCTTTTTTTTTTTTTTTTTCATTTTTTCCCTGGACTTACAACTTTAATCTGCTGGGTTTTATCATGTTACTTGTGTTTTTCCTCATCAGAGCTTTTCTTTTTTAAAATAATTTTTTAATGATTTTATAAACTTGAAAAAATACAATTCAAGTACAAATAAAAGAACACTTACAATTCAAGTACAACAGCCAAAACATAACTATTTACATGAGTCCACAGCAGTAGAGTAATAATACAAGCCATTATTATTTTTCTAATAAATCATATAGTTTTTGCCAATATTCTTTTCTGATGAGTAATATTTGATGCCCTTATGTTTAACATTGAGAGTGCTTTCTTACAAACATTTTTAGCTAAAATATTGAAATCACAAAGACAAAGCAGTTTTACATTTTCAGTTTTTTGTAGTTATTTTTCTAGCCAGTGATAAGACCGACCAAAGGAGAGGCAACTGGGATCTGGGGACTACTTCTAGCACTGGAGCTTTGAACAATATGAGTGAATCGGATATATGACATTTATCCATCCATAATGCATGAGAAAATTTTTTAAATTCATTCCAAAAGGATATAACCAATTTGCATTTTAGTATCATATATGACCAATCTGCTTGTGAATGTCAGTCACGTCTCGAAAATTTAACTTTCTTTGTTTTATATATTAGTCCATTTGTTGGGGATTAAAAGGGTTCTATGAATACATTTCCAATTATAAATTCTCCAACAGAGAGAGAATGTTATTTTACAACATGAGTTTAAGATCAATTTCTTGTTTGTTGAGAACTCATGTCCAATCATTTTTGTAGAGTAGTTAATATTAATCAAGAAGTCTAAGATTTTAGTATATTTTTCTTAATAATTCATTATTATCTTAAATTTATCATTCATGTCTGCTATACAAGTATTCATATTTTTCCAATTCTCTTTAGTTAGGGAATATTTTGAGAGAATGAATTCAATGGTATGCAATTTGTTTCCATTTAGGAACTGATGCCAAAATAATAAGTTACTTTCTTGGAATTCTATCAGCTTGTATTTGTTAAATGTTTCTAAACAGCCTTATTGTTAGGTATAGGGAAAAGTAGGAAAAGTAGATTCTTATGAATGGAATTGTTATCAATAAATGATTTAAATATATGAAGGACATATTCTACTAATGGAATAAATGATACTATCTTTTATCATTTGTGAGGTAATATTTTCAAATCCAATGCAATTTATTAATTCCAAATAAATTTTGAGGAATTAGGTTGTATATATTATTTTGAATTAATCTCTCATGAATGGTTTTCCATGCAGAAGGATATGAAGAGTTTAACCATAACATTGTCATATTTATAATAGTTGATCAACAATCTTTCCTTATTCAAAACCTCACTGCACTCTCACCTTACTTCTGAATGGAAATGTTCTTGCTCTCATCCAACCTAAATTCAGACTATGTTGTTCTCTTAATTCTTCCTAACTCATTTCTTGCCAATCACTACTTAGTATAGCACTCCATCCTCTGTGATGTTATTTACCTACAACTGAAAGATGCTTCTGAATGGAAATGTTCTTGCTCTCACCCAACCCAAATTTAGACTATTCTGTTCTCTTAATTCCTCCTAACTCACTTCTTGCCAGTCACTACCTACTATAGTACTCCATCCCCTGTGATGTTATTTACCTACAACTGAAAGATCCCCCACCACAATCTCAAATATATATATATATATATATATATATATATATATATATATATATATATAATATCTATCTGTCATTTTTAAGCCATTTGTTTGTTTTAGTATGTTTTTGTGGTTTAAATTTATGAGTTAGTTTGCTTTTTATAGTAATAGCAGAACTATTTATTAAACACCTAAGTACCTGTTGATCTGTGTTATTCCTAATGTCCACATGGACATTAATGGCCAGTCTGGTAGACCCATTGTTTCCACTGTTGATTCTTACATGCAACATGTTTGTAATTTTATTCATTATTATTTGAAGAATCTATTAGTGAAGGTTCAATCACATTTTAAGTATCTCATTGGTCAGACACATACTAGTGCACTACAGTGAATATTAAATCTTTATGCACTAATATAGAACATAAATGTGGCATTGAGGCATGTCATAGACTTATGAAGGAGGGCTTGCACACTGAGTTTATTGTTAGGTAGCCAGAATTTTGCTTGTCACATAACTGTTTTGTTTTTGATTATGTTTTGATAAGTTTACAGATGTGGCATACTGTGATGGGGGCTCCTTTTATGCCCTATTGTGCTTCTTTGTATATGGGTTATTTTGAATATTATTTCATAATAATTAGTTTTTTGAGCACTGCATAATTGTGTACACTTATTATACAGCTGATTTGTTGATTGTATGCAAGAATTATATGAATAATTTCTACAGATCCTGTTGGAATTATCTGGTTTTGACACAGATGATTTCTTGATTGTATGCAAGAATTATATGAATAATGTCTAAAGATCCTGTTGCAATTATCCGGTGATTAACATGGTTTGGAATTTATTTATAATTTGGATAAGATGCAGATGAGTTTTTAAATATTAGAATAATGGGCAGACCAGGGTTTAACATTCCTCACAAAGAAAGACAACAGAAGTGGATAATTTTCTTTGTGAAACCATTTACATTCTCTATATTCTTGGGATTTACTATCCTATGGTAAACTCTATGGGGCAGGTCAACATTCTGCTAATGATGAAATTATGAGGAAACAGTATTGAAAACATGGAGTGGATTGAAAGAGAGGAGTTATATGAAAAGAGAAAAATCATACTTATAATGAGGGGATATCTAGGATGGGTGGTTTCAGAGAAGCCCATGGCACATTTGATAATACTGAGAAATTGTTTTTGTTTTTTTCTGAGTATGCTGTGTAGAAACATATACCCTATTCTTACCATGTTTAAAAAATATTGAGATATAATTGGTATATTTTAAGGCAGACATAGAATATAAGGGTGATTTTCCATATTATGCTGTATTTATAGTTGGAACAGGAATTTGAAGGAATTTTGAGTCATAGTGTATTAATGGGTCCTAGCAGAGTGCTTGTGAAGGACCACACAGTTGTGGGAGTTGCAAGGTCTGTTATGCTATACGAAAACTAATCTCAACTCATCTATACACAATTAACTCTTGCACATAAGCTCATTTTTAACCCCACTCTCTGTCCTTCACTCTCTTCTACCTTTAAGATGTACCTTCCTGATCGAGTACTAAGGTCCAATAATCAAAATCTAATAGAAGTGCACAAACCATCCCATCCACCAGGCAAAAATCTTCTATCTTAAGGTTTAGCACGTCTCTGGAACTCCCTACCACCTTCCATTCGTACTACTTCTAACCATTACTCTTTTAAAAAAATCTCTTCACTCACACCTAATATCCCAGTGGGAATGCTCCTGCTCTCTCCCCACATAACAAATTATATCAAACTCCTGTTCCCTTCATTCTATGGAAAACAAACTCCTTTTTCCCTTCATTCCATGCCTTAGATTCCTTCTCTCTCTCTTTCTCTCTTCTCTTTTGATCTTATTCTCATCTAAAACTTTCTCCTTCTATTCATCTCTCCATATACTTTTATTCCAGTACTTACATGTTAGTTGTAAATAATGCATCAGACTGTTGCTACTTATATGCGATTTGTAAACAATGAATCAGACTGTAACTATGAACTGTATGTTACAAAGAAGAAATGCCTCTCAGCTGTACAATGCAATGTTCCATTGCCAGTCAGTTTTAACTCCAACCTCATCACTAGTGTGTATTACTTGCAATGTTTGCTGTATTAATTGTAAATGTCTTGTTCAAAACTGCAACCCTTGTATAAATATAATCTTTAAACTATTGTAACCTAGAATGCTATTGGAGCTTTTCTCCCCAGGACTCCATTGAAAACGGGTTCAAATGGCCCAATGGACTATCCTGGTAAACCAACTGCAAATAAATAAGTAAATGTGGTGCCATCTTACTCTAATGATTGTTTTACTTGTAATTTATGTGGGTAGAGTACATGAAAGGGCGTATGCAAGTCAGAGGATAAGTGGTATGCAGGTCAAAAGGAAAGGAAAGTAAGGGTTAGGATTACGGAATATTTTTGTGATGGTAGGAATGGGAGTGAGAATAACCTTGTTGCTGCACACTGTCTACAGGAAACATGACTTACAGGCAAGGTTGGTATTAGTTGAAACTAAATGAATTTTAAGATAGAATCCATGATTTCAACCAAGAATTAAATACAGTTGATGTTTTATTATATACTTATAAAAGAGACAATTTCCTTTAGTAGGGTATGAACTGCTTTAGTTATAAGGAACTGTAATTTTTTTAAAGAGTACTTGAGCAATTGCCAGTTGTTTAATTAATTGGTTAGTTGTAGTTGTCTTAAAAGGAATGTAATTTATTAGAAGTTCAGATCCATTGAAGGTAAATCGCCAAGGAACAAGATTGTTTGAAAAATGAAACCTGTTGCATCTTTGTTCAACTGTTTATTCTTCTTTTTTGAAAAAGGTCATCTATTAGCCTTCAAGCTCTCAATGATAATGCTAGTTATTTTTTTATATCTATGTATTATTTTATTATCTGAAAAAGAGAAATCATTTTATATGCACTAACTAGCTGTGTGGCACATAATCCTATTATTTATTATATTTGTCGTTTGTTAACCGGGTTAGTCCAACTGAGCCAATGGCCCATTTTCAGTGCAGACCCAAAGAGGAAAGCTCCAAATACATTATTGGACATATTAGACTGTTTAGCAATGAGAAATATCAATGGGTGTGGTTTCATCAATGGGTGTGGTTTCATCAATGGGTGTGGTTTCATATATATTGTGTGTTAGAGTAATCAGTAAATGAGGTGACTCTGGCTTTAATAGAAGGCAATGACAGTACTACTATGTCAGGAAGAAAGTAGTGGACAGTTGAAGAACTCTACCAGCTTTGTCCGAGAATTATGTGCAGGTGTGTGTGTGTGTGTGTGTGTGTGTGTGTGTGTGTGTGTGTGTGTGTCTGTGTGTGTGTGTGTGTGTGTGTGTGTGTGTGTGTGTGTGTGTGTGTGTGTGTGTGTGTGTGTGTGTGTGTGTGTGTCTGTGTGTGTGTGTGTGTGTGTGTGTGTGTGTGTGTGTGTGTGTGTGTGTGTGTGTGTGTGTGTGTGTGTGTGTGTCTGTGTGTGTGTGTGTGTGTGTGTGTATGCGTGTGCTGCTTGGTGTAAATAATACTTTTTGTAAAAGGCAGCATGAACAAAAGGACAGTGAAAACATTGGTTCACAAAGAGACTGGTGAACTGTGGCCTGGGAGTGTTTGGTAAATAATCTAGTTCTCTAAGTGACCTGTATACAGCCCAGTCCGGATGTGGACTTTGCAAGTCGATACCCAGGACAGCAGTGCATATTCCCATTATGCTCTTGAGGCCAAGTTGTACTTTGTGAATTAATTACTGAAAGTGATGTGCTTGTACTGCCTTATTATTACTTACCCTTGGTTGGCAGTGGTAGGATTCAAATACTATTGTTGCCCAGCCCACTGTTGCATTGGTAGCTAGTGATGGAGATACTGGAATTGTAGTTATTAAACATAAAGGAACTTTATTACAAAGGGATGTTTATAAACCGTGGCAGCCAATAGGTAAAACATACAGAGGTTTTGTTGGGTGCAATACTTAGGCCAAGTTAAGCCAAGCTAGATGGTAAAAGGTCCAGACAAGAGATAGTGGCAGCTTTATACACAATGCAGCATAGTAACATAGTAACAGTGTCCAGACAAGAGACAGTCAGTTCTATCCAAAGAGGGCTTTAAAGCCCAGCTGTAATTAGTGAGACTGGCACTTGTAATGAAATGTGGAGAAGTCGAGCATCTAGTGGACAAAACTAAGAAGAGCAGTGAAAGCAGACACAAACAAAGGAGAGAAAAGCAATGCCAGCATGAAAAGGAGATGGTCATCCTACAGCACAGACATGAGTCATTGGGAGGTAAAAAACACATGTAAGAATGATGGGTCATGGTAAAGCAATGCATATATTGCCTAATCTCAGTGATGTTGACTTATTAAATGATGGCAAAATTAAAGAATGTCTGCTTGCTTGTTTTAAACTGACACCAGAATTGTATGAAAATAAGTTTATAAACTAAAGTAGGTAAGCAGAAAAAAGTATTGCTGAATATATTGCAGAAATCAGCACATATTTCATTAAAGGGTGCGTAGGTTTAAGGTCACATCATTTGAAATGCTTGTAGATCTTTTACTTTGGGAACAAACCCTCAGTAATACTCATGAAAATATGATGATTTGTTTGGCAAACTGAGAGTGTAATGATGCTAAGAAGATGGGCAGGAAATGAGACCTTAATCTAGCTAGCAGTTTGCCGCTTTATATGAGAGTGCACATCACTGCAGATATGGGGATCAGCCTTTGCCATTCCAGCAGGTTACATAAGAAAAGGGGGGCGATATGGATTTTAGGTACCTACCCATTGGTGGTTAGATGTTTCAGATGTAACCAAATAGTACATGTATGGTCTCATTGCCCATTAAGGTGGTGGTGGAGAGAGAACAAATTTCTCAGGAAATAACTATCAAGATTAGAACAATGACAGTGGTGCATTATTTAGAGGCAACAGCTGTAGCTATCACAAAAATCTTCACCGTATGCTGGTAGAAGGGAAGGAGTCCATTGTCAATAGTTACACAGTGTCAAACATAACTCTAGCCAAACCTGCAGTGGACAGA
Organism: Protopterus annectens; assembly: GCF_019279795.1. Taxonomy (NCBI): domain Eukaryota; kingdom Metazoa; phylum Chordata; order Ceratodontiformes; family Protopteridae; genus Protopterus; species Protopterus annectens. The sequence goes on along the minus strand of NC_056744.1, from coordinate 431,247,545 downwards.
AATGCAAACAACTTGCCCAGCAATCCAGTCCAGTTAGAGCCTTAGATGAGAAACCTGTTCAGGTATCATTGGACAAAGTCTATCTGGACTGGGAAGGAGGCAAGTTAGGAAATAAGTATCTGCATCTGAGGGCATTTCTGCCACTGATCTAGTAGGGAATACCTTGAGACTATAGTACTATGTGTGAATGCTGTTGCACATAACCAGACATGGAGGCAAACTCTTGGGAAAGGCAGTTGGGGGAGACCCAGCCACATCTCACATCCGTATCTGGGGTAGGAGCTGTGGCTGCTTTGTATTTGGAGGTTGTCAGCAATAGTGACTGAGATTTTAGCCACATCAGTGGAAAAGTACTGGGCTTCTTATGAGAAGTGATACCTCTAGGGAAGGAGTACATGGTAGCATTCAGCCAGAACTTGAGGCAGCCCTGGCAGATGGGACTAGGTGACGCTTGGAAGAGGAATTGGGAGGGCCACCAAAAAGTATTCAAGGCAAACTCAACTCTCAGACCCTGCTTTTCAGGACTTGTAGGAGGTAATCAAGGAAGCTTTAGATGCCCAAGGGCAGAGGGAGGTCAGAAAGTTGAACAAAGGATTGTTGTACAGGGAATGAATCCTAAAAGAGGGCTACAGCGAGAAATAATACAGTAGGTGTTCATGTCCAAGACCTACTGACTGGCATTTCTGGCCCAATCAGTGTGCCCACCAACTGAAGTATTGTTAAATAGCTGGACTTCCCATTGTCATATATTTGTAATGCCATCTTTTATGTATTTTCTGAGTGACAGGTCAAAATCTTAGAAAAATCAGGGACATTCTGCAAATCTTTGGACAGTTCAAAGGTATTTTACCATCAGTATGTCAGTCATACTGCTGGCAACCATTCCCACTCAGCTGTTCATGCTTTTGAACAACATTCCTAATTTGACTCATATTTTTGGCGTTTGCCATAAATTATTTGTTTTTCTGGTATATTGATGAAGACTTCTGTCAGTGAATCATGCGAGGAGCAAATTCCCAAAAAGTTTTTCCTCCAACTGCCTTATTAGAGTTGGACTGACTGTAGATGAATTTGACTGCAATCGGAGGGCTTTAGGAGAATGTATCAGATTGCAAGTAAAGAAATTGACAATGTCGGTCTGGCAGTTTGTTGTGACCAACTGGCATTTTTCATCGAGTAGCAGAGTTGTTTCCATGGGCACTCTAGGGACTAATTTGCAAGTCTGATTTGTTGTTACCAGAAGCTCATGAGTGCTCTGAGCAGAATTCACTGCAAATAACGATAAACAATATTCAGTTTTAGGCATTATATGCAACACAAGGGATTTTCTTGACTGCAGAAGGAATACGTTTTAAAGTTAGTGAATTAGGCTTAATTGCTAGAGTAAGAAATTCATGATATTTTGCACAAATGCAGAGAAAATTCAGTTTTGGATAAATTATATTCATAGACAATGAAAACTAGTACCTTGGAAATGTAGTTTTCCAGCCTTAAGGGAAGTAAACACTTTCCTTAACGAATAACAAACCAAGAAAAAGGGAAAACTAGCTGTGCATGAATTATATCACCATATGATGTGCCAAAATTAACTGTTAGTAAGAACAAAATCTCTGCATGTACGGCAGCGGCATCAGTGTATCTGATGAAGGCTATGTGATTTATGAAGCCGAAACCGATCTGTTTCTTTTTCCTATATTTCACATCTGCTTTTAGTATATTATATTAAATACTGGATAATTGCCATCATTTCCCGGTTTCATCATTTTGTTTTCCAAAATGAACTGTTGTCATAATTACTAATGTAAGATCCCTGTTAAAGCTCACCTTGCATTCTTATTAAAGACAAGAAAATGGGATTCAAGCTGATATTGCTTGTTTACCCCACTGTTTAAGTATAATCAAAAGGAGAGCACTTTCACTCTTAATAGAGCTTTGCTAGATCTAAGTCATTCATATAAGTAACAAGTAATATATACCTTCCATGGCTTTTTATATGGAAAATTGAAAATCATGTATTACTTGTTACTTGTTACTTATATAACTTAGACATGATGAAGGTTTGACAAGAGTGAAAATGCTATTTGTAGGTACCTTCATTTAGTTACTCTTAGGAGAAGCATTGATTGAGGCTCTATAATGTCTCTTTCTGGGTGTATTTCATTTAACTAGTTTCATACTAAATTTTAGTCAAGTTTGGGCTTCTCTTGTAACTTTGAAATGGACTGGAGTTATATAAAATGATGCAATCTGCATAAACTGGAAAATTTAGATCAGATAGAGCAAATAGTAAATTATTAATGCATATTGAGACCAAGACGGGTCTAGTATTGAATAGTGAGACACCACAGCTGAGATAATTGCATTTCTAAGTTGTTCTGAATGTATGTTAATGTTTATGATATGTTGTGTAGGCAGGCAGAGAATCATTTTTGGAGATTCTTATTAATACCAGAGTTTGCAGGCATGATTAGGTGTGGCATATGTTTGTATGACTCAGAATAAAAATGTAGGTCTGTAAAAAGAGATACAGTTAGCGTCCTGATTTCTTCACCTTCATAGAGGCACTTGATTACTGTAAATAAGGGTATTTGAGTATTGTATTTATTATGAAGCCCATATTGCTGTTGAAAAGAAGTTATACTTACTTTGTGCATTCCATCAAATGGATGGAGATTTTTTTTTTCCATAATTCTTGCCAGAGGGCAATGTATGGCTTATGGTTTCTAGTCATCTGCAGATTTAGTGTTGCTAGGTTTAGGATATGGGACAACAATGGCACATACCTAGGAGTAAGGAATAGCACTTGTGGCAAGTGGCAAGTTATGGATATGCTGTAATAGTTTGTAAATATGTTAGGCAGACATGTTATTAAATTCAGGGTGTAGTATCACATTTTTGACTACTATTAGTGTATCATAATATTTCTAGTACTTCTTTTGAAGAGATGACTTTACAGTAACATGATAGAAAGTCACGCAGTTTAAATATGGAATCAGAATTTTCTACCAGTGCTAGTTATGGTGTTCTGCAAAGTATTGAGCTTAGATGCTCAGGAAGTAAGTGTTTTACTGGAATTAAGAGTTCCTGCCGTTAGTATAAATTAAGAATTTGTGTTGGGTTAGAAGTTGTTTGCCATTGTAATGTTTTACAGAATGGTTCAGGTGATCCCATTGAAGGTAATGCTGTGCTTCTTAAATAACATATCTTTGTAGCATTAGTAGTGTGAGCCATGTTTTATACTGAGGTATGACATCGGATTGATTATCTAACTTCCAAGATTTCAAGTATAAATCATGCTTTTTTATATGTTTTTAAATGTCAGGTGTTATTCAGAAAAATCTAGTGCCTCTGGGTTGGTATTTAGGAAACATTAATTCCCCCAAGCCGTATTTTTAATGTTTGCATGCTGTAATAAAGTGTGACTTGGGCAGCGTCTAAAATACAGGCTCTTCAACTTAAGTGCACTTAAGAAGGTGTATTTCTGATGCTTAATAGCAAATTAGTCAATTTTGAGGAGGTAGGTAAAAATATAGCTAGACAGTCTTTCAGGAATTACTGCTTTCCATAAGTTCCAAGGTTCAGGGTTTCTGAATACTGCCCCCCTTTATGTTCCATATAAAGACTGCACAGATTAGTAGTCATTACATAGTTATACAATTAATAATGCAGGCTGAAAGTATTCCCACAAGTTAGTATCACTTCCCCACAGCAAAATGCTTACGTAATTAAACGCATTGGCAGGCCTGAGAAGATGGACAGCCTCGGTTCTTAGCCCTCTTCTAGTTCTACCCACCTGCCAACAAAATCTACCTGCTTTAACTCAGTGTTGTCTAGTGTCCTTTGTTTCCATGGGTCTTTGGTTATTTAATGACTATTCATTTTTAAAGCACACAGCTCAACCTTTTTTATCAAAATGTATGACAGTGTATGGTGAATTGACAATATGTTAAGAAGATCCCCGCCATGACAGCAACATCTGACAAGAAGGTCTAACACAAACAAATGACTGGTAACAAAGTCATGAATTAAAACTCAATGCATTATAGTTCCCTTTCAGAAATTGTCCACCCAGGTTAATTGCTTCATCAATAAAACGGGTCTACATTACCAAATCGAAGCTTTAAATAGGAGAATACCACAACATTGACACATAATGATCGAAGTAGCAAAAGAACGAATGGCCACTTCAGTGAATTTTTTCCCATGGGAAAAAATCACTTGGCTGTCACCAGAAATATGCCCTTTTCACCACTGTAGATTTATCTCGGAGTTGGTATACTTTGTTAGGATAGGGTGTGGGGGGGGGCAAATTCCCCCACTTTTGTAGGTTTCATAGTTTGTTTTGGTTTTGGTCGGCCGAGCGATTTTTTTTCCCTTGGGGAAAAAATCTCTGAAGTGGCTGTTCGTACTTTTGCTGCTTCGATCATTATGTGTCAGCGTTGTGTTATTCGCCTATTTAAAGTTTTGATTTGTTAATATAGACCCAATAAAATACCCTAAGGACTGACCCAATAGTTAGGGATCTGGGAATATATGTAGGCAGTAAGCTGGCCTTCAATCCACATATTGCCAAGATAGTAAGAAAATCATTCTGTGTTCCAGAACTCATAAGCAAGGGTATGGTATCCAAGTCCAATGAAGTCATGGTACCACTAAACTCAGCACTTATCAGACCCATCATTGAGTGCGATGCCCCCTTTGACATGTATCTAGCCAGGCACTTGCAACAGTTGAAATAGCCTTAAAGGATCCTCACTAGGAGAATCCAGGGTATGAATACCCTATACTACACAGATTGCCTTAAGGCCCTATCTCTGTACTCAATCTCCTAGAGGTTACTGAGTAGCTATCTATGCCTAGCATATAAGGCATCCTCAGATCCAGTTCTGGTGAATTGTTTACACCTCTGCAAAGCAAGCAGCACCAGATACACTAGAGCCAAGGATCTGAACGTTGCCTATGCCATAAATAGAGCATGCTGTAGAGAGAGTTATGTGCTCAAAGAATCCCTGTGCTATAGAATAAGCTCCCCATTTATGTGATACAGAGTTCATCCCTGACCCTACTCAAAAGAAACCTTGATCATTGGATGGGAAATCACAAATTCATCCCCAGTCTGACCCCATATCTCTTAATAGAGATCGACAGTAAGTAAATTAATCCCCCAACTAACATACACCCTCCAAAATAACCCTTAGCTAACTCCTGACTAACATACACCACCAGACAGGTGGCCAAAGAACTCAGGAGGAAAACTGGGCTTGCTTGTTAAAACCCTGGCAGTTGTTTGCCTAGTATAAACTTATAAACCTATGAGTCTTCAAAGTGTGAAATTTAATACTCTGCAAAACATGGTGAAATCAGGTGCATTAATTGGAACAAACTATCAAAAATTATTACAGAGTCATACTTATAAATTTCATTGGACTGTGTGCAAAAAGGTGTACAAGAATATTTATTTATTTATTTTACATTTGTTTACTGGGAAAGTCTGACTGGACACAGGTCCATTTTCAGCAGAGGCTCGGGGAGAAAAGCTCCACATTACAATCCATTACATGAGAGTAAAAAGAAGTAGAACATACATACATATGGCATATATACACATCAGGACAACATGCTAGCGATTAACAAACATACATATAGCATATATACACACAGCAGGACATCATGCTAGTGATTAACATTTCTTACAGTAGACAATCAGAGGTATGTTTTTTTTTTCTTTTGCAGTTATAAGTTTTGTAATGTAAATGTTCACAGGTTTGGAAGCTTTCAGGGGAGAAATATTTATACATAGCTGTACCCTGACAAATTCTCTTGGTATGGATTAGCCTGGTGAGTGGCATGAGCATAGCCAGTTACTTAGATAGTGGGCTTTCAGGAGTTATTTGTATTGACTAAAGGAGGTAGTAGAAGTTATTTGGCTTGGTAGTGTGTTCCAGGTTTTGGCAATGGTGTTGGCAAAGAGGGACTTACCAGCTTTGTTTTTATGTTTGATGACAGTTATGAGGTTCTGGTTTCTAGATCTTAAGGCTCTAGAGGGAATGTGGGGCTGAATTAGGTGCTGAAGTGCAGGGGTTATCAAGGGAAGGTAGTAGAGTTTGTGTGCTATAGAGAGTTGATTGAGTAGAAGTACATGTGTCAACTCAAGCCAGTTGAGTTGCTTAAGGGCTAGACAGTGGTGGGCCCTATATGAGGCTTCAGTAACAAACTTGGCAATCTTGTTGTAGCAAGATTCCATTTTATTTAGATCGGTTTGGTGGAGATTAGTCAAGATGGGAGAGGCATAGAGGTGGGTGGACAGAAGATGAGTCCTTGCGATGGTTACTTTGGTGCGTTTTATCATAAACTGTTTGTTCCTGTAGAGGAGACCAAGTTTTTTATTAACTTTCTTAACGGTTTGTGCTATAAGTTCATAGGTTGGTACTGGGCTACCTGCCCGAAGGCATATATTAGCCCAGCCACATTCTGTGGTATTCACCGCCCCTTTAGTAGTTCCCTAGACTCTTGTACTAGCAGCTAGTACCCTTGGCCCCTATCTAGTAGTGCTGCTGGTGTGATCCCCAGTGTGAACTTACTGTTACCCATGCACTCATCAAAGTTCCTCTTGAAAATTGATAATGAGGGGCTCTGTCTTATGTAGATCGGGACCCTGTTCCATAGTAAGGGAAGTCTCTGCGAAGGGAATCTATCCCTCCAGCATGTTCTATTCATTGTTGTGTTGAGGTTTATATCCCTATAGCGTGTAGCTCGAGTAGATTTGGTTTTGCTAAGATGGAGCATGTTCAACAATTCTGGGTTCGACATGACTCTGTACGTTAGACAGAGATCACCTCTGAGAAAGCGGCATGCAACAGAGAACAGTCTTAGCTTTTTCAATCGTGCTGCATAGGGCAACTGTTTGAGGCCAGTAATCCTCTTGGTTAGGTACCTTTGTGGTCTCTCCAGCTGCTGGAGATGTCTAACCAGGTACATTCCAATTGGTGCATTGTACTCAATAATGGGTCTGATGAGGGAAGAGTAGAGGGGCACCATTACATCCTTAGATCTTGATGCAAACCCTTTTGTGATCAGATGGGTCACATAGAAGGATTTTCTAATCACCTTGGCAACATGATTATCAAAGGAAAGCTGACTATCTACTTGGGTCCCTAGATCCCTTATTTCTTCTTCAGATTTCAGGGGATTACCTCCTATGTTGTAGTTTGCGTGTACTCTGTTTTTCCAAAGGAGATTACTACGCATTTTTTTGTATTTAGCTTGAGACCATGGCTTTGACACCATGCATCAGTCTCATTTAGGCCCTTCTGGAGGATCTCCATGTTGGCCGGAGACTCTATTATAGCACCCAGTTTGCAGTTGTCTGCAAACATAGTCAGCCACAGCCCTTCCGTGCTCGCCTGTACTTCTGAGAAGTATATGCCAAACAGGAGGGCCCCAGGACAGAGCCCTGAGGCACACCACTCATTACTGGCCTGGATTCGGACATAGATCCCTCTACTCTTACTTTATGGGATCTGTCTGAGAGCCAGTTTGCGATCCATCTTGTGATGTAAGAGTTTATGCTCAGGCTGGTGAGCTTATCAATAATACCTGAATGGGGAATGGTGTCAAATGCTTTAGCAAGGTCAAGGTAAGCTGTGTGTACCTCCTTTCCCTTATCTATAGCTTGGGTAACTGTCTCAAAGAAATTCACCAGGTTCAGGAGGCATGATCTGCCCTTGATGAAGCCAAACTGTGTGGGGTCCAGCGACTGGAGGTTCCCAATCTCTCCATTTATGAGTTCCATAATGATTCGCTCCATAGCCTTACAGATCAGACTGCTCAGGCTTATTGGTCGGTAGTTCCCAGGGTCAGTTGTGGCCCCACCCTTGTGTAGCGGGACCACCATTGCCATGTGCCATTCTATGGGCACATATCCTGTGGAGAGGCTGAGACTGAACAGGGTATTAAGATGCGGGTTTTAATTCCTTTTGGAGCTCACGTATGACACAGCCTGGGACACCATCTGGTCCCATGGAGGCAGTGATTTTAGCTTTAGATAGAGCCTTGTTAACCAACGTATCAGTAATAATTGGACTTACATAATCCCCTGGAATGGTAATAGGCCCTGTAGGTGGTGAGGGGGAGGAGAAATTTGCACTGATATGTGGATGTCAAACCTCAGGTTATTGTCTATTTCTATGCCTAGCAGTTTAGTGTGTGTGGTTGGGCTGATTTGAATGTTTTCTTTGGAGGTAATGGCGAAATTATTATTTAGGGGAGGAGCTCTGCCAGGGCTGAAAAGAATTATTTTTTTTTGGGGGGGGGTTAAGAAGAAGTTTTATAAATAACACAAAAATATGGGAGCAAATCTTTAATTTTGTGTTAGCTTAAAGTTCCAATCCACTTTTCTCCGGGAAGTACATACTAAATATGGAGCTTAGTATAGATATGCTTTACATTGATACTAGATTCTTATTTGCTCTTCATTTAATACCCATTTAGAAGTTTAGTATAATCTATAATATCTTTATGTAACTGTTGGAAGCATTCATGTATATATTGTAAATATGTTGTGGTATTGTTTTCACATCTGGAAAAGAATAAAGACTTATTATTGAAAAAAAAAAGAAGAAGTTTGATGTTAGTGAACCAAGTTTCAGCTAGGGTGAAGTTATTTTGGGTAAGGGTTTGCAGTTCACTAAGGGTAGGGGCAGCACGTACGGAGGTGGTGTCATCTGCATATTGTACTATTGAGGCAGTGGGAGAGGATGAATAGATAATGAGGAAGAATAAAGTGGATATTCACATCTCTGGCCAGGGCAGAGATATGCCTGTGAAAATACACAATATGGTGACTAATAAATAAATATGCAGAGTAGTACAACATATTAAATGAGCAGTCCAGATTTGGATCAGGATGCAGTACCCAATGTTTACAGCAAGACAGCTAGTGGAAAAGAACCTGGAGATGAGGAAAGAGAATATATGGTCATTCTTGGACAAGGATAGAGTATATGATGAAGTTAGAAGAAAAGTGATTCAAAGTCGTGGACATTCTAGTAAAATTAGTACAGTCTATGCATAAGGACTCAGTGGCATATATATGAACAGTGTTTGGGCTCAAAGAGTGGTTCCCAGTGGGACGGGGTGTGCATCAGAGTTTAGTGCTAATCCCATTCTTGTTCATACTGGTGATGGACTACATCAGAAAACAGGTCTGAGAAGACAGGTCAGCAAAGCTGCTATATGCAGACAATGTGGTACTACAAATAGACACTGAACCAGAACTTCAATAAGTGTGATAGGAGACTGGAATGCAAATCTTAAGGCAAATGGGATGAAACTGGAAAGAAATAAGACAGTTGTCATGGTAGCTAATGGGGCACATCTGAAGCTAAAAATCAAGATATAAGAGAAAATAGTAAGAGCATATTAACACCTTTGGGTATCTGTGATTTGTGGCCGAGGAAAGGAAATGTCTGAATGCAGAGATCAAAGCTAGCATCAGAGATGCTGTAGGCAACTGGCTCAGGGTGTTAGCTGCAGCATATGAAAGAAGAATGTCAAAAATGCTAAAAAGCAAGGTATACAAACCAGTGTGGTGATCAGTGCTTCTTTATAGCACACACACACACACACACACACACACACACACACACACACACACACACACACACACACACACACAAGCAAAAATCTGTGTACTGAAGGTAGAGAAGCTAAGGAAGGTTGAGGTGATAGAGATGATGCAACTGAGACAGGAAGCAAAATTCATACTGTGAGGCAGACAATGAAATGGGGACATCAGTCCAAAGTCTGAGTATTCCCCAACTGCAGAGAAGTTCGAGGAGAAGATATGACAGTGTCCTGATCATGTGTGCATGAAAGCACAAGACAATTTTGTAAAACAGATTTGGGAGAGACATAAAAAGGCAAGACAAGACAAGGGCTATCATCCAATAAATGGATGAATTATATGACAGAAGACGTGTGACAGTGAGATGCAACTGTCAAAGAAGGTGCTGGAAGATGTGGCAGCAACTGATGCAATACCTTGACCCTGTGAAAAAAATGGTAAGAATGACATTGGTGATGATGATGATGATGATGTATGGAAAACAGACATCCCCACGTAGAACAAAATATTTATGGCAACCAATGTAAGAGACATTACTCATGATGTGCAAGGCCTGAGAGCTATGTTTTGATGTAGTTCTGTGACTGGACATGATGTCAGTGTCAAGGCCTTTGTCTTCAATTACTGCCATTTACCACATCTGTGAATAAAAATCACTCATTCGGTTTTCTTATTTGTGGGGACCACATCTTGCTTCCACAATTATTTAATACAAATGAATTAAATGGAAGGATAATAGAAATTGTTTGAGTGTGTTTAAACCTCTCACCTTAGTTCTGCTAAACTCTGTCTTCTATGAGCATCTTCCATTTAATAGTATTGACAACAACCTTTCTTCTCTAAATCTTACTATTTACAGTGTGTATTATCATCCTTATTTTTGTTTTTTTCCGAAAGCAAAAAACATCAACATGAACCAGGAAAGAGAGAGAGAGAGAGCTTTCTGTTTCTGTTTTATAATTACTACGTCTCTACTTCAGCAGTCCACCACTTTAAAGGAAAATTATGTGGATTGCAATCATGTTGATAATGTCATGATGTCCCTCTCTTTTTCAGTACTGCTAGACACATTAAAAACAGAAGGATCTAGAGTATAGATGATGCTGTTATTGCCTGTTATACATGCTCTTTACTTTGTAACTCATGCACTGTTGTAGTTTTTAAATCATGCCAGACTTACTAGAGATTCATACTTCTTATTACATAAAATAACAACATTGACCGATTAGTTAGTGTCGCAGATTAATACTGCTGCTATCTGTCTCAGGGTGCAGGGTTTCAAACCTTTTCCCCTCTTTCACTTTACATGCATTTTTAAACACTTGGGTGATATTTTTAAGCATCCCTTGAGTCTAGTCATGGTGTAGAAGAAGATCAATTCTCTGATACAAACAAAATAAAAATAATTAAACATGCTTGATGTGAAGATATAGGGTTTGAATCTTTTTTAATGCCTTTGGGCTCGCTGAAATGATGTAATCCTGGAGTCTATTGTCTCCTCCCAACCATTTTGTTTTTTTGCTGCAACCTGTTTTTCCTAAAAGTCTTTAAGGCACAATATGAAAAAGGTCTGTCTGGCAACCCACTTTTTGTTTTTTTTTTGGGGGGGGGGTTATTTTTTTATTTTGCTATACCTCTTTTTTTTTCTAATTGCCTTTAAGTCAATATAAGATGAATGTCGATGGAGTGTCTATTTTTCCCCCACCCACCAATATTGCAACATTTGCAAATTAGTCTAGGGGAATGAGGAGGTATGACAGTCTCACACCTATGCACATTCATATATCATATTACACCACTCACTCTTCTACAAACACTCACATATGTAGTCACACACATTACTTGTCCACTAAACTCCCCTAGACTTACTTCTAATGTGAGGCTGAACATGGGCTTTTGTCTGTGTCATTAACATGGGAAGCCAATTTTCCTGGCACAGCTGTGTAAATGCCTTACCTCGGGCACTTCTGGCAGAGATCACATGGCTAATTAGCATAGGCTGCTCCACCTGAATGCCTCATTAGCATTTAGCACAGCTGTAGAGACAGCTTATCATAGTGCTGCACACCTGTGTTATAAAGCACCATTGAAGGGCTGTCTTTGGACTGGAAATTGTTATCGCAAGGTGTACACCACATGTTACCTTGTAGAAATCTTTATGGACTGGCATTGATGTGTCATATGCTGTATTTGGCATGTCAAGCTTTTTCTGTCCTATATACGGGTGCATGTTGTTTACTGAGTCCAGTAACACTGAATGCATTAATAGTAATGCAAGAATCTTGAGGTACCAATTAATCAAGTATCACAGATATTACAGGCTTGCAATTCTGTCTACTGTTTAATGTTTAATTTCATTATATGTGAAAGGCAATTGCAGTGAACTACCATAATATGAAATTAGTTTTCACTGAAGTTATGTAGTGTTTTCTTTATGGGTGATCAATGAACTGTAAAAATAGCATACTATTTCAGTGAAGTGCTTCAGATGTGGTAAAAGACTGAGGTTATATGGTTCTAGGGTATTTCCCATATCCTCTTTCTCTGTGCTGCTGTGTGGTTAATTAAGGGGTAGTGGAGTCTGACCCCACTTGGGGTACAGAGGTGGCAAAAGGGGCTCAAGCGTTGTGCTACATTCAGCACTACTCTAAGTAAGCGGATTGCTGTTGTTATGGTAACTGCATTAGCATGTACTATAAACAGTAGATAGTTCCTTTTTCTTAGCCAAGGAATTGATGCTAGACCTTGACTTTTCCATCTTCTTCTTATTTTCTGCACTTTGTTGTCTCCTCATTTCTATCATAATCTTTTCTTATTCAGTCTCCTTCAGAGACTCAAGCAGGCACCAGTTTTCTGACAATTTCAGCTGTTGAATATAATAATCTAAAATGAACAGAAACAAATCCGATTAACTGACCACAAGAGGGCAATGAAATGTAAACATATGCAGACTGTACTTCAAAACAAAGACAGGATTTATCTATATATTATCTACATTTATTAAAACTGGTGTCTTTCTACTTCTGAAATACTCATTTTACAGCAAACTCTGAATTATATCACTTACAAGTAGTAAAGTTGTTTCAAGAAAAATGAAAAAAGGTGTGAGGCAGTTAAAAAATATGAGGATCACAATTTATTAGTGAAAAGATATACATTGGGATTCAGAAACAAACAATACATTGTGGTAGGCAAAAAGCATGTATGATGAGGCAACTTCAAAGACAAACATAGCATCATAATAGAAGCAGATGAAATCAGTTGCAGTCATACCATATAATGGGGAAGGGAATGCACAATATTATGCAAATGGAAATAAATAATATAGCAGAACAGATCGGAAATGCATAATAATTGCACTACTAACCGTGGCTACTGGTGAGTGTGTACACCAAGATTTCTTGGTGAGCACTGAAAGATAAATGTACTATAATGCTAAGTGTTGCAGCTTTCTTAGCCAAGCAGCATAAGTTACAGGCCATTTTTACAGTCATTGTTCAACATTTGGCATACTGTAGCCTCTTTTATTGTGGAAGGATCTGACCCTATCACCTCTATGAAGAGGATGTAGTACAGCACCATCATGTGGATAGACACACCGCACGGCAGCTAATAGACATGTGCTATCTTCACATAGAATCCCATGAGATATGGAATTCTGATCTCTGTGGACACTAAAATACTTGCAGATTTGACAATTCCAGCTGGATTAACCTTGCAGTGGCCATCATGGGACATGGTGATAGTCTACCCATCACCTGCTGTAAAATATTACACCAGTTCCTGATATGATGCTGCAGCATGTTGACGATCATTTGTGGCTCCCAAGGACCACAGAAGAGAGAAACAACGCCATTTGACTGTTTTATGAAATAGCCTATTTTCCTGAGACTCTGACTCTACCTACATTGCTATCAAGGACCCACCAAGTTCACATGGATAATAGTACAGCAACAGGTAGGAGTTTTACTCCCTCAACTGCCAGGTGGTGTGCAATGCACATAACATCATATACAATGGGTCTGGATGCCTTCCTGTCAGCTTGCACATCTCCACCCTATGCCATCAATTTGTGTAGGGTGACATCTACCAGGGGCATCTTAGTAGCAATTTCAGACATGCCTTTGAGCTATGCCACATGACAAACCATGCAATTCCCACAGAGTATAGCTGAGAAGTCATGCAACTCCATACTGTTGAAGTCTCAAAATATTATTGAGCATCTGATTGGAATGATGAAGAGCAGTAACCCCTGCCTAAATTCCTCTGTTGGTAGACTTGCCTGCAAGCATGTGCCAGACAATTGCAGTAAGATGTTTATTGTCTGTGAAATTCTGCACAAAATGATTATAAGGAGACAGCTGGAGCAGGGACTTGTCATTGTCACTGGAGAACCACATACTCCAAAGCCAGTGGCAGACAATGTGCTGTTTGAAGAGCTGTTTGGAGGACTCAACTGCAAAGCACATGTGGACATTATCTGCTTAGATATGCTTAGGCTCTGACAAAGTGGCAGTGTCTGGCCTGTAAATATTGGCAAGATTAGACACAGCATAGACTGAAAGTGATGCATACAATCAGAGGTGTAGTTAGGTTGAAGTGGCTCAGTGGCTGCCCTGGGCAAAAAGTCTTAGAGGGCAAGATCGGTAGATGCTGATGACATGAAGGTGCAGTGCAGGCATTCAGAAAAGAATGATGATACAATATTTGCAGTCATGGCTGAAGCACTGCATGTGTGGTAGACTAATTGTAGCAAGCTGCTTGTTTTATTTGTTGCACAAGATTTGCTTGAGTTTCTGAGTAGTAGAGCATTTTTTTCTCATCTCCTTAGACTTGAATGGGACATCAGATCAAGAAACTGCACACAGTGAGGAGCTGGACACTAAACTGGTGAAGTGATTAGATTATTTTGCAACAGTTTTGCATGCAATACTGCACCCAGACTATGCTCTGTAGTGCATTGATGGTCACATTGTGCATCATACATCACCTTATAATGCAGGTGTGAGGGTGGGGCACAGTAGGCATTGTGTGCACAACTGGGAAGGGGCACAGTGACAGCAATCAGCAATAAGCACTAAGGTAAACTTGAGGGAGTGTATGATATGGCCAAGGCACTGGGAAGAGCTATGTGTACTGTATAGGGAGAGATAGCTGCTTCCTGAGAGTAGTTAAGTCCAACAGTACTATGTATATGTTCAGAATATCTGCACGGGAACAAGTCCTCTGCAGATGTGGCTGCATTGTGTGTATATGTGTGTGTGTGACAGGTGCTGTGAGGCCTCATGACGGAAGTATGCAGACAGTGGACATCATCATTATGGTTGTGCCTCAGTGAAGACTGGCATCAGAAACAAATTGGCAGGTGCAATGAACCATAAGACACACACAGACAAACACACACACACACACACACACACACACACACACACACACACACACACACACACACACACACACTGTTCTTCTCCAGGTGCTCCACTGGTAGGTGTAGCAATCCATCAACATGACTGGTGTGACCACTAGGGTATACCCACAGTGGAGGTAGAGGGACAGGGACCACTGGAACTTTGTGCACCCTGATGAGTAGAGGCTTTGCAGGTAGTCACATGCCAACATGACACTGAGCTGGACCATGTATTGAAAAATCTCGAGTACCTCATCATGCAGGTCTTGTAATAAATCAATCACATATGCCATCATGAATCATGATGGCAGCATCTACTTCTGCCTGGATAACTGTCTAATTCATCTGTTGAGTAATGCCCATTGTGTCACCTACCTCAGGCAACAACCAGACATGGTGTTGACAGTCACCGGCCCACATATTCTAACTTCTGTCCTGGCAATTAGTGAATTTTCCACTGCCCACTGCAGGTGCACAGGCAGGGGGTGATCTTGCTGGGATGATCTGTCAACCTGAGTAAGTTTGCTGGGCATATCCTGTCCTTTTGTGTGTTTTGGTGAGGTGGGGGCAAGTTCAACAAGCAGCAGAGCTACATGTTGCTGATAATCTGCCAATTACATTCAGTTTTGCAGTCACTGTCACTGTGCCTTCTGACTGTGCTACTGTAAGACTGCCATCACCATCATTGTCCATCAGTGTCTGATGCATCACCGTCAGGTGTAACCATTCTGGAAGACCCTGTGACTCCAGAATCTGTGAAAGGGGACACATCAATACCCATGTGTGAAGTTAAAAATACATGGTAATTATACCATCTGGTGATGCACCATTGTTGATTGCTTCTATACAAAGAAGGTAAACATGTACCTTGAGTGATATGCCATAAAATCTGCATCCCAGTTGTGACTGTAGAACAGAAATGGGATTGTTGAGCATCCCTGAGCTTATGATACATGCTTATTCATAAGCCATGTTATTGACATAAGTATTACCAACCTAGTGCTTCACCAACAGAGACAAAGGACGGTCCATCTAGCTCAGCTCTGATATCCAGTCCTCTTCCGGCTATCAATGTTAATTCCATCTCTCCGAAAAGGGATAGTAGGAATTCCTTCATATCAGTCAAAGTGGCCTGTGATGGCAGATCCAGACTGTGGCCATCCCAGCCTATGAAGTCTCATGAGTCCTTTTGCAGGCAAGCAAGTTCACAAGACCTAATGGTGTACCCTGTTGTGACCACAAGCATCATTAATGTCTGACATTAGCTCCTGAAATATATTGTCATGGAAGGCCTGCTCACTTTTATGTATCAATAGTATCCATCCTCTTCAGTCATGCAGATTCAGCAGTAAGACATCTATTTATGCCTCTTTGCATGGGAAAACTTTGCTAATAATTTCCTTTACATATGTTTGATGACCAGCCATGTCAGATATGTTGCATAAGCTGCTGTGTGCATACACCCAGCTAATGTCTACGCCAGAATAGGTGTACCCAAACCATAACAAAGAATCACTAGACAGGTACTCACAGTGTCAAGTGTCAAGTGTCAAGTAGGACATCATGTGGCTTGATGTTGTAGTACCAGCAGACCTGTCTATACTCTATGAATATCTTTGTCTAGTAAAGCATGGCTATCATGCACTCTGCATAAATACATTGGCCTGGTATAAGTTAATATCTGTTTGATTCTGAGCTCACATTTTCAGATATGCTACACATATGACCCATATACACTAACAGCATGCATTGCTACATAGTCCACACTGTTAGTGCCGCCTAACATAGGTCTGCCTGCACCACACAAAGCCCACACTACCTAGGTGGCTGAGGTTGCTCACACTTCAGACCCACCCTAAGCATCCACTGTTACAATTAACCCTGTGCTTGTCTCACAGCTATCTGCAGGTATCAGTGGTGACCACCTCCCAAAAATGAAGTTTTAGGCAATCAGACTCATCACCTTCATATGACTTGTGTTCCCTGATTCCATCACAAGTAAAGCACTTCCGTTCTCTGTACAGTACTATGGTAGTATACCAGACAGCCCTCTCCAAACTTTTCCACTGCCCAACACTCTCTGTCAGTCAGTAGATTAGGAGCAACCTCACTGCAACAATGGCTAGTCACTAGTAGTGAAATGAACACTTTACTGCCTACAACTTTGTCCCATTCAGACTTACAACAGTGACCACTGCTTTGTTCTTCCTGTCTGACTCATTTGCTCTATAACAAATTTCCATACTGCAACAAGAACTCTGATGTCTACAGCTATTAATATCATGCTGTTCCAGTGTTTGTAACATAGCAACTATGCTATGAAAACAAAAAAGGGTAATAACTGCATATTTCACATATGGATTACTTAACCAGGGCAGCAAAATGAGGTTCATACCTGGCAGTGAGTGCTCATAATGGAACAAAAAGTGTATTGTTAATGCATGAGCTGCATAGTGACCCTACATGGCCATGGGCATATTAAACAGTCTTGTGATCCTAGAGATAGTAATGTACAATCAAGGAAAAGGATGTGAGCTCTGTGGGATACTTACTTCTTAAGTAAATAACACCCTGATATTCATTTCTGTATGCCTGTGTGGTGAGATTGGCACTGTCACTTTTTCCTGCTGCCATCAGTACATGTCACATTGAACTTGCTACCTGCATTGATGTGAATCTCTTATCATTTTCCTCATGACTGCAACTTGTGAAGTGACACTGGATTCTGAGGCTGTCCACTGTGGAACAATTCCTGTGTGATACAGGAAAGAAACAACAATCTTTTTGCATTTCCTCCATAAAAAAAACAGGTAAGTTCCTAAGTTCCTGCTGGGAAACTTTTATGAGAGTCCCCCATACATGCCAGATGTGTGGCCTCACTCACATTGCTGAGCAGTGCAGGCATAGGAACAGTGACCTATAAAGGCAACACCATGAACTTCTTAGTGAATGAGATGAGGATATTAGTGAAAGTGCACCAGGATTTTACGGAAAGTACTCATGAGAGGTGGTGATTTGTGCTATCTAGACATAACTGTTCAGCCATCAAGAGACAAAGGGCAGTATATACTATTGCTGTTATAGCTGCATTTAATTTGGATACCTGTGGTGTTGTCTACCTTTGCAGTAATGCTCTTAGTTTAAAGACTCTGTATTGCTATTAAATTTAATGAAACACATGCCTTCCCAATTCATGCTGACATGTTCTAACACTCTTTCTTCCTCTGGAGAGGGCCATTTAAGACTTGGTAGCAATGACTGGCCTAACAGCGGGCTTTTGGGCTATGCCAGATGTAATACCATACACCATAGCTAAGAATTTGCCTCCATACATTGCAATGCCCATAAATTTTCATTTGACCTTCATGGCATGGCACACTGGTCTGTCTTCCTGGCATTATTCTCTCACTGACCATTCAGAGCCCACTATCATGAGACTGACATTTTTGTTTAATAGAGGGTGTTCTATTTCATGTCACATTACTGACACTCAGTGTCTGTGTCCATGTTTATAATATTATTTTTTGTGTTCTGAGGCTGTGTTCCAATTGCATGGTCACCATGTTGCCATGTAGGGTGGCACCCAGTAGGCCAAGTCTGACACCTCCTTGTATGTCCCTTAGACACAATTGACATTGTAGGTTTTTACATGCAGTTCCTGTGGCTCATGTAGTCACTACTTGGAATGCATGCACTGGTCACATGGCATATACACATGGGGATTGATTAAGCATCATTTCATCCTAGGCCTTGTTGCACATCACCTGCTATAATATCCGTTGATCTGTCAGGTGTATTGTATAGTTTTGCCATTGCATAATTAATAACATTTTACTCTTCCAAAGTTATACAATGCCATGTGTCAAACATTGTTAAACTATTTATTTTTCCTTTAGTTATCTCTCTTATTGTATATTTGTTTATAATGTGAGGTATCATTTTATTTCTGCCCATTTATGTTCATATTTTATATGGTGTTTGCATGGATGAGGATTTGGTGTGGCAGCAACCATGTTACCATCCACCCACATTTTCAACACCTCCTGTGTCTTCAAATGTGTCAGACCTGCTTCTTTGCAGGCTGATATAGGACATCCAGTAGAAGGTGATAAGAAGGTTTCCTTGGAGGCTATACTAATCTGTCTCCAGTGAGGAGAGTGAAGGCTTCCAGTCAGAGGGTACCCCTAATCAGTCACAATGTGTCACATGAGTTCTGTCGGACTTGATGATGATGTTAATGAACAGGCAGTTGGACATGCAACTGGCAGAGATGCACTAATGGCTGGCCTTGACTAGTGGGACACTAATACTTGGGCCAAGCCATAAGGGTGATTATATAGCTGACACTGATAAGTTTAGCAATCATATGTCACCCTACCTTGTCACCAATCATGATATTCCATTTCCTTGTTTGTCACCTCTATGCTGGGTTTATAGTCCAAACTTCCCAATGCCAATTTTCTTTCCTTTATCTGCCTTGGTCTCCCCTCAGTGTCCCCTTCAGTTATGTCAGAACCTTCTCATTGGTCTTAGTCTATCTTTTATATTTGTTTGTCTCCCCTTCTACGACCTTATAACTTCTTTCTTGCCCATATCTTCACCTTTCTGTATCTCCTCCTCTACCTTTCTTGAAAAAAAGAAAACTCTCCCCCGGATTCATGAAGCTCAGTGCAAGGCCGGTGTAAGGCTTGCGCCGGCAGTGCAGTGTATAACCGGCGTAGCAGCGCCACATGCATAGTAATGAGTGTGTGCCGCAACCACAACCACGTGCAGAGGGCACGTGCGCGAGCTCAAGTAGGATGCGCCCGTAGGCGTGGCCAAGCCGGCAGGCGAGGAGCAACCTAAAGTGCTGACTGTCACAGGCTGCCTGCAATAGTAACCGCACCAACCAGTGTCCGTGGATAATGAAACATACGCAGAGTATGCAACATAGTACCCGTCCACACAAAACGGAGAACCAAACATTAATCCACGAAGTCCAAATCGTACCCGTCCAAGGAACAAAGGATACGCGTAATACCGTGTCCGTCACGCAATGCACTGTCAGCAGGCATACCCAGTGAAGGTGTACCACAGCATGTCAGCGCGCCGCACCTACACACGAGTAGCCTCATGGGCATGGTCACCAGCAGTTCCACGGTGGTAGTGAGAGTACACAGCTGGGCAGCCGTGTCTATATTTCAACCAGAAAGAAACCAGATACCCTAAACACAGACAAACATGTGCATAGCAACATGTGCTAGACCCAGCAAAGTACCCATCGCATACACATAGGATGGCGTATGCCGAAGCGGAATATCCAGAATCCGAACCCATGCATGCAAATGTAATACACAACAGCCCTGTCATAGCACGTAACCCGCACCCATGTACGACCGTCCACCCAATCCAGCTAGCAGCCTTGCGCAGCTGCACACCTACACACAGTGGGTATACCCCAAATGTAGTATGAAGTATTGTCCTAGGCAGTGCCACGCGTGCAAATATGTACCCCACATGTCAACATCCCACCTCAAGTACTGATATCCAAATGGCCGCATGTGAATGTGTCGGCAGAATGCGTACATCCCGCATGTGGTACGGACCTGTCGAAACCCCATAGGTGTTCACACGCCACAGTGTCCATAACTGTACACATCTGGACAAAGCAGTATGTGCAGCCACTGTACCGATGATTAGCTATGCAGACATGTCAAACACAAGACATAGGGCGGAACATCCGCCCACCAAGCAGGACACCCCAACAGGGTGCCACATGCACAGAAGTTGAAGGTGGGACATCACACGTAGATAATAGTGGTGCCGTATGGCCAAACACCCACGGCCAATGCAAAGGATTGAATAACACGTATATGGCCGGATGAATGGGTATGTCATAGCATGGGAATAGCCTAAGCTATCCAACATAACAGACATGCATACCAGATACAAACTGCCAGTAACACGCAGTAGTAATGCAGGAAGGCATACATGACTGTGGGAATATCACAGGACATACGGCACGTGCCAAGTGTTGACGCAGGACACAAATGTCCAGGATGGGGCCCCCTGCAAAGAGGAACACGTGCCAACCCCACCCCCCACTGATGTATCGGCAGTAGAAACACAACCCAAACACACACCAACACCACCGTCCATCCCACGATAGCAACAGAGGCCGGTCAAAGACCACCATGATGCGTGCACAAACAGGGACACATGTAACCGTTGCTCCAACAACCCCCCACAGGCCACCAAATAATAGTATGGACATACGCATGTAATGCTGCGAAGGATGTGTGGTAGTCCTCAGTATCACAGAGGTAGGTACACAGATACACTGTAACCAACCGTGACATATGTGCACTGTACACAGCATACCTGCAGGTAATACATAGTTCAATCATGTGCCACATAAATATCCACGTACGAATGACGACAGGGGATAGACAAGTGTGAATGGGACAAACGCAGAACATGGCATATGTATGATAACCGGCACCACCCACAGCATTGTATGCCAATAGCAGAAGCTATTGTAGGTTGTCCAAACACACGTGCCCGTACACATGGAATACCATAGCAATAACCCACACCCGGATGTGGGTAATGCTGGATATACCCACGGTAGATGTGGTGCGGTCCCGAGGCCAATGCCCGAGGGACCACACAAAGGCAACCGTGGGTAAATACAGCAGTACCCACACCCAGACGTGGGTCATTGCTAGTATACCATATCATCTAGGGAAAGAAACTATATATTCCCAGACATAATGGCACAGCATAATGCCTGTCCGCCGCCCATCCGCAGACATACGGCACCCGCGGCGGTGCGGACGTACTGCGTGAGATGTCCGTTGCCAATGTCGACACTGTCTCGCTATGTGAAACAAAGTCAACATAGCGATTCAATACAAAACAGCGACGGAGAGCCCAATGTCCCCGTTGCTGTGCTGTTCAACCTGTTCCGCCATGTTAAATGTGTGTAGCAGAGCGGGACTGCCCCAAAGTAAGCAACGGACATGTCCGTGGCTCAGTTAAAGCTGTCACGCAATGTTAAACCCATGTAACATAGCAAGACAGGTTATAAATACCGAGGTATAGTAATGGAAATAGGTCCAGTCGATCAGACCGTGTGCAATTACTATAACACGATCTACAACGGCACACCGGCCAATCAGCGCGCACGGTTAGGAATAATGGGGTGGGGGATATGGTATCATAGACACGGACAAACCGTGCCCATGTGACTCGTCTGACATTCGTACACGGTCAGGGCAGTTCCGTACACTAGGCGGACAAGACCAAACCCAAAGCACCACAGGAACACCCTGACAATCAAAGGCCTGTATGCGTTGGGGCTATAAGCCCCCGTGTTCTGAATATCCCTGCGGTCACGACATATGCATCCTGGGCCATGAGCGGTAGGGAATAAGGAATGTGTAACATGTAGTACCGCACTTTTCCCAGCAGGAGAATGGATGCCTGTGACGTAAGTGAGTGCGGGGGGGGTGGGGGGGATATGTTAATGTAGCTAAGTACCATGGGTATGCATATAAATGAGATAGAACAGCTAACGTGTAGTGGTCACAGCAACTGGCAAACGTGAATGCAGTCCCGTTTGAATTACGACTATAGAACATATAAATGTGAATGTGTACGTAATGCGTCCGTGCCGCAAAGACAGTTACATGTGTAAAGGTGAAAGTGTGTTCCGCACACGTCCGTTAACCGGATCAGAGATATGTTACCGGAACAGTCACAACTAATACAGACCACGTAACCACACAGACCCAGAAAACATATGTAACCAGAATACGGATATGCATGTGCGCCTGCGCGTAACCCACAATTAGGAAATGCAAGTGCGCCTGTGTGTGATCCGCTCACAGCAGGGAAAGTTAATGCTGTGTCCTCCACGTTAGTTATACATGTCCCAAAACTGTCAGCCTCTGAAAGTATGGAATCGGACAATGCCATGCAAAGTACCGGTACAAATAGTGGGAAACACATGCTATGTGATAAGACAAACATAGAATGTGGATAGAATAACGTGTGTGTTAGTAGTAGGGATTGACGACGGTTATGCATCTGTAACCCGACCCACTTGTCAGAAGGTGCCACTGTACGAATTGTGTTTTGTTGGCTCACACTTGTTGACCGGGCTAGGCTAGCTGGATATATGTCCAGTGTCAGTAGAGGCCCGTGGAGAAATGCTCCACACACAATAATAGCACAACATACCAAAGTACTCATATATGTAACCAAAAAAGAACAACAATAGAAAGTGTCCTGAAAGGACTGGTTACATACAGATCCCAGACGACAGAGAAATATATGGCCAGTGGAAGCACGTCACAATTACGGGATCAGGTCCCTATAGAATCAAGAAGGTCTCACATGACACGCCAGCAAATTGCCAGATAGACACAGGTCAATGTAACACACAGCAAGATTAAGGGCCAACCAGCCATACACCCTGCCAGATCCTGTACAGTGGAAAGGTATGGTATGGTAATAGATGTGTGTACACAGGTAATCCACAGACAGTAACAAAGCAAGGTATGAAACGAGGGGTGCACATGTATATATCTACACACAACAGTCCGACGGCCCGTATATATGACACATGAATATAGATATGTCACTCGAAAACAAGATGTAAACAACTACATTTTATTTCATATCATATTTATATATTTATATACATTCATATTTATATTTAACATTGTGACTCTTATTTACATTCATATTTATATTTATACAAATATGTATTTAATTGTACTTATTTATTCAATGATTTGGAATATTAATACAACAATTATACACATTAATATACATATTTTTATTATCAACACACTACATTTTAAGGTTTACTCACAACAATTATCAATTATCTTTCAATTTACTGATTGTATTTACCAATATTGTATTTATATTAACACATTGTTGTTGTATTTATGTTTCCATTAAGTTATTTATGCAACACTGATTTTATATTTCACTTTATGTTTAAGACTTGGATTACTGGCTACTTAACTATGAGCAAGCTTATTGATTCATTGTCTTTAAATTGACTCTGAAGGAAGTATATAAGGGATGACTATCTAATGTATTTTGTACTCTGATGATGCCCCATGTTAGTGGGTGAAAGCGCTCAGTATTTTTGGACTGTGGAGTGTATCGTTTTTGTCATCGTCTGTTTTGGTCTGGTTTATGTTCATTAAAGTCTTTTATGAAGAAGACCAGGACTCAAGGTTTGCTGTATTTTTGCTTACTGGTACATGGATATAGATATGCCAAGTAATACATAATATGGGTAGTCAAACAGACATCCGCGAACGGGGAACATACAGCAGCAGTCAAAACCACTGGCCAGATGGTGACAGTCCAACAAGTTCTACACTTTACATATGCACACTGGTGTCCATTGTAGGACTGCAAATATTGCTCCGTTTGCAACCCCTGCTGCGATCGACGCAAAAGAAGTGACAGCCGCGACTACGGCACAACTAGACATATGCACCACCAGCGTGTTTAAGGTTGATGACACGTGTCCATGAAATGCAGGACATATGAACAGAAATCCCCAGATTGTCGAGTCCATAGAAGTGCGTCCACATCCCAGTACCGCACACATGAAGGATGTGTAATGTGTACCGTCGAGGGTTGCAGCCATGGGAACCTGGGTATGCAGAAATGGGGCTTGGTGTTGTTTGGCAGAGAATCCGTTGGCCCGCCCCGTGGGAGGGATGTGGGTATAGCACATGCCTTAATCCCCACTAATGATGCAAAGCATCCACCGGATAATGCTGAAAGCAGGTGTGAAATGTGTACAGCCCTATATCAGTGTCCAGTAGGCGATTCCCATGGATGGACACGCGTACGACCAAGATGGCACCCATAACTGGAAACCTGGCGGAATTACACAGCTGCAGTAAGGCATAGCACAGGAAATACAGATAGGGACTACATTAGAAATTCCCCATACAAAGTCCGACCATTGTGCGAATACCGGCGTACATAGCTCTCAATCTGCCATCACCAAAATGGGGATCACTCGCCTCCATAATGCGGAACAAATGGGCGACCTGTGGAACACATACTAATGGCTCACTAACAACTTCAACTAGGAAGGTCATAGGATGGTTAAACTATGCCGTTCCCACTTATAAAGAAGATCCTTTAATGAATAAATATGATTAATGTCAATTGACCATGGATTACACCTAATCAACATAAAATAACCGCTGGTACCTTATGGCACACAATCCAAAAAACACATAGGTAGATGAAACAGTCAACGTAGAAATAGTCCAGGACAGTGCCCAAGTGGTATAAAAAGGTTCCTTTATTCACAAGTAAGCGCTTTCACCCGTAGGCTTCTTCAGACTTATACATAACATAAAAGCATTCCGGATTTAAATATCCCTCCTTACATTTTCATTGGTCAATTTCTCATCAAACAATGAACAATTAACCCCAGCATATAAAGCGCAAACTCAATGTTAAATCCTCACACATATATTAACATCTTTAAAAACATCTTATTAAAACATGTATTATATTATATTGTACTGTGCCTAATTTTCATCAATTATAAATATAAAAATGTATATAAAAAATATGTATATTATATCAATGTAAAACAGTGGTAAACAACTAAAAGAGTGCACTAATAGGTGTTAAATGTATAGCTGTACCTAAACTACATTCCTGTTATTTGGGTTTAAGCCTCCTGCTTCTCAAAAGAGGCTTAATCTGTGCTTTATCATTCAACCCTGGTGTTTGGTCAGCTCTCCACCTAATAATCCATCTCAATTCGCATTCTAAAGTATAGTTGATAAGGTCCCCCCCTCTGGGATTAAAATCTAGCTTTTGTAAAACACTGAATTTAAAAGTATGCCTAGAACCCAAATCCTTATGATGTTTGGCCAAAGCTCTGATGATGCCCCATGTTAGTGGGTGAAAGTGCTCAGTATGTTTGGACTGTGGAGTGTATCGTTTTTTTCATCGTCTGTTTTGGTCTGATTTATGTTCATTAAAGTCTTTTTTGAAGAAGACCAGGACTCAAGGTTTGTTGTATTACCATTCTGAGAGACAGTAAGCAATTCTTACTTGACTTATATGCGTATACTAGTCAACTGGATGATAACTCACAATACATAATGGTCACTTTAGACGTAGTTAGTCTGTTTACTGTTATCCCCAATGATATAAAGATACAGTTTATACAGGAATACCTACAAAATCACTCTGATTATTCATCTGAGAGAATTGATTTGTTAGCACTTTTCTTAGAAACTATTCTGTTCAATAATATCTTTATGTTTGGAGAAGAGATTTTCCTACAGAGGGATGGCGTAGCTATGGGCACTTCTTGTGCCAATAGCTACGCCAACCTAGTGATGGCCTGCTGGGAGGAAAAAGTTCTTTTTAAGCTAGATCTTTTCCAGAGATTGTAGGCATATATCGGAGGTTTGTAGATGACCTTTTTTTCATTTGGCTTAGTGATGTATATACACTCCTGGAACTCGTTGAAAGCATGAATAATTCTAATAATTTCTTGAAATTTACATTGAATTCTTCAGTGAGTGAGATTTCCTATTTAGATGTTGCCATTAATAGGCTTAGTAATGGCCTACTCAATACCTCTATACATAGGAAACTTTGCCATAGGTATACATTACTTCACAGACACAGTATGCAGCCTACGTTTGTCTTTAATAATGTGATGAAAGGACAAATAATGAGGGCATCTAGACTCAATCCAACAGCCGAAGGTTATAAGAAAGAGCTGGATGGATTGAGAGCTAAGTTCACACAAAGAGGTTATAACATAGAGATGGTTGAACAGACAATATTGGAAGTTAATGAATTAAGAGGTACGATAGCGAAACCCTATTTTTCAGAGTTTATTAGTACATCTGATATTAGTCAGACACCCACAACGGTTGACCTTAGGGCCCCCATGTTTTTCACGAAAGATGCCGTACAGTTAAAACAATTTTTGGTTAAACACTGGGATATTTTACTTCTGGATAATGATATTAGTAAGATTGTAGGCCCGAGACCCAATGTATTCTTCAAGAACAAACCAAATCTCATAAGGTAGTTATGTAAACCTAAAAACACTTTGGCAAGGAAAAGTATGGATACACCTGGAATTAACACTGTACCATGTGGTAAATGTAACCAATGTGTATATATCCAAGATGGAACTATTTCCGTACACCCTACCACGAAACAAACTTTTCATTTTAACACTTTAACAAATTGCAATAGTAAGAATGTTATATATTTGGCTAGATGTGTGGCATGCTCCGCATTCTATATTGGCAAAACCAATAGATCACTGAAAGAACGTGTTAGGGAGCATGTCTATCACATCAGAATAGGCTCTGAATTTAATGCTTTGGCCAAACATCATAAGGATTTGGGTTCTAGGCATACTTTTAAATTCAGTGTTTTACAAAAGCTAGATTTTAATCCCAGAGGTGGGACCTTATCAACTATACTTTAGAATGCGAAATTAGATGGATTATTAGGTGGAGAGCTGACCAAACACCAGGGTTGAATGATAAAGCACAGATTAAGCCTCTTTTGAGAAGCAGGAGGCTTAAACCCAAATAACAGGAATGTAGTTTAGGTACAGCTATACATTTAACACCTATTAGTGCACTCTTTTAGTTGTTTACCACTGTTTTACATTGATATAATATACATATTTTTTATATATATTTTTATATTTATAATTGATGAAAATTAGGCATAGTACAATATAATATAATACATGTTTTAATAAGATGTTTTTAAAGATGTTAATATATGTGTGAGGATTTAACATTGAGTTTGCGCTTTATATGCTGGGGTTAATTGTTCATTGTTTGATGAGAAATTGACCAATGAAAATGTAAGGAGGGATATTTAAATCCTGAATGCTTTTATGTTATGTATAAGTCTGAAGAAGCCTATGGGTGAAAGTGCTTACTTGTGAATAAAGGAACCTTTTTATACCATTTGGGCACTGTCCTGGACTATTTCTACGTTGACTGTTTCATCTACCTATGTGTTTTTTGGATTGTGTGCCATAAGGTACCAGCAGTTATTTTATGTTGATTGGTATTTTATATTTTATTATTTCGCTGGTTCCATGCTCTGTTGGCTGGTTGTGTACATGTTGGATATTTTATGGATTACACCTAAACCATTCCTAACACTGAATGTGTAACAGACCCTTCCAATGTGGAACTCTGAGGGAGTCCGATGAGCATGACCCATCGAAGACCCCAAATGAGGTACGTCCCTCATAACCAGGTACACTGGAGAGGTATGCTGGCGTAGCCATGAATACGGATGTTATGAGTGTCACTACCCATGCAATGGAAATAGCGATCCCTATCACCCACCGCACAGTCCGGAATGGTTAGGCAGCAATCAGCTAGGAAGGCACAGCACTATGTGAAACGTAACAAGGGCAATGGCCGAACGTCAGGGTGTTTACACATAATGACAACAGGTCAGGGTATGCAGGAGCTACCTGTCCAGAATACATGTACTGAACCGGTGATCCTAGGTGGACAGGTGGGAAGAAAGACAGCAGGACAAATGTGCAAACATGCATATGTCCTACCCCGGTAACTGTGGATAACAACGTATGCCCCGCGAAGGTCAATGTGGAAGGTAAGCAGACACAAAGGTGACGTGTCCCCCAAGGTGCCATGAAGTGTCAACATAACAAATGTCAGGCCCCCATAGCTGTACGTGAGCCCCGCCACCGACGGGAAGTGCAAATACAACGCACACATATGGTACAGGAAAGAACAAGTAGTGTGGATAAGCAGATGTAGACCTGTGTGAGGAACACAACTGTCTGCGTGGGTGTGCCGTGCAAATACAAAGTAATGCCATGTGGTCTGTCATGCCGCTGCACACTGGGTGTGTATTGTAGGCAGACAGTAGGCATGTTGTAGTAGTCACATTCCCTGCAACTGCACAGATGTACGCAGACTGAGTAGAGGTCTGCCTCATATGTCCACTGTGTTCCACGTAACAGTAGCAGTCTGGCAGCCACATGATATCTGACGACAGGACACAACGACAAACATGCGAGGAAGACACCACATCTGACGGAAATGCCATACGCATGCATAACATATCACTGTGCCCACTATCAATGTTTCTAAGAGAAACATGACATGACTGGCCCCGAGTGTCCCACTATCTCCTAAGGCCGTGTCCAGATATACGTCCCCTGAGGTGGAGTGCTATGAACAGATACAGATACATGTGTGTGGAAACACTAGGATCCACTCCAAAATGATGGGATGTGCTCATAGCCGGCCTTAGGCATAGGCCAACCTGGCAGCTGCCTAGGGCGCCGCACTAGCAGGGCCACCTTTCCAGTAGTTATGTCATGTAGGTACACCAGGATGGGGGCACCATGTGTTGTGGTGGTGGGCGCCATAGAGCCCTATCGCCTAGGGCAGTGGTTGACCTAAGGCCGCTCCCGTGCTGCCGTAGGAGGAGTAGTACAGTCCGCAGGTATGTGCTGAAGTGCACATGAAACAGCGGTCTACAAGGATTACCCATAGTGGCGACACCTGCACAGACGGCTATAGCGGGACATACACACGACCATGCACACAGCTCAGATAGACATACACACACCATAAACAGGCAATGATACACAAGGTTTATGGCGTGTATGGGTACAGTGTCAGTACAGCAAGGATAGCTGTCTGCCAAGATATCCAGCAGATGTCTCTAGGGTGTGCCAGAATACGGACGTTGCATAGACAATGAGTGGATATGCATCGTACCACAGTTCTATGTGTCAGCCGTGCAAATATGCGATACATGGGACAGACAGCTGTCCATGCAAGACCAGCGCTATGGGCATAACATATGTATGTATATATACATCGAGAGAGATACAGACGGACACATGTGGCAAGGCCGGGAGTGGAACGTACACAGCACCACCCCACCACACCACAGCAGGGCGCATGTGGAGAACACGCTACGGAGGTCACCAACCACAGCAGGCACACAGGCAGTCCACTAGCCGCGTCTCAACATCCACAAACACAGAGATGTTGGCAGGATATAAGTGTTCTGCGGAACCTCTAAAGCCATAACCTATGAACCCATGCAGCTGGGAGCATAGACACACACACACAGCTGGCAGGCATGGGGATTGACCTTACCCCCACCTACCCAACCGCATGACAGTATGACACAGGTATGGAACGTGCTACGTGGACCACTGAACACAGCACCGTCAGAGGCATACGTCTAGGTGGGTGACAACATCCATAAAGGAATAGACGCCGATAGCCAAGGTATGTGTTGCGAAGCATCTAAAAGAACTACTCTCTTCAGGGGCAGCTGAAAACACACACACACACACACACACACACACACACACACACATACCTCACACACACATGGGGAAGGGCCGGGAGTTGAACCTATGCCAACCTACATGAACACACTACAGCATAATGCATTTACAGAATGCGCTACCGAGATTACTGAGCACAGCGCTGTCAGAGGCATACTTCTAGGCGGGTGACATCATCTGTAGAGGAATAGATGCCAATAGCCAAGGTATGTGTTGCGAAGCGTCTAAAAGAACCACTCTCTCCAGGGGCAGCTGGAAACACACACATGCACGGGGAAGGGCCGGGAGCTGAACCTACGCCTACCTACGTGAACACACTACAGCATGATGCATTTACAGAATGCGCTACCAAGATTACTGAGCACAGTGCTGTCAGAGGCATACTTCTAGGCGGGTGACATCATCCATAAAGGAATAGAAGACAGTAGCCAAGGTATGTGTTGCAAAGCGTCTAAAAGCATGACTATCTCCAGAGGCAACTGGAAACACACACACACACACACACACACACACACACGGGGAAGGGCCGGGAGTTGAACCTACGCCTACCTACGTGAACACACTACAGCATGATGCATTTACAGAATGCGCTACCAAGATTACTGAGCACAGTGCTGTCAGAGGCATACTTCTAGGCGGGTGACATCATCCGTAAAGGAATAGACGCCGATAGCCAAGGTATGTGTTGCGAAGCATCTAAAAGAACCACTCTCTCCAGGGGCAGCTGGAAACGTACACACACACACACACACACACACACACACACACACACACACACCTCACACACACACACAGGGGACGGGCCAGGAGTTGAACCTACACCTACCTACATGAACACACTACAGCATGATGCATTTACAGAACATGCTACCGAGATTACTGAGCACAGTGCTGTCAGAGGCATACTTCTAGGTGGGTGACATCATCCGTAAAGGAATAGACGCCGATAGCCAAGGTATGTGTTGCGAAGCGTCTAAAAGAACCACTCTCTCCAGGGGCAGCTGGAAACACACACATACACCTCACACACACTCAGGGAAGGGCCGGGAGTTGAACCTACGCCTACCTACATGAACACACTACAGCATGATGCATTTACAGAATGCGCTACCGAGATTACTGAGCACAGTGCTGTCAGAGGCATACTTCTAGGCGGGTGACATCATCCGTAAAGGAATAGATGACAATAGCCAAGGTATGTGTTGCGAAGCATCTAAAAGCATGACTATCTCCAGAGGCAGCTGGAAACACACACACACACACATGGGGAAGGGCCGGGAGTTGAACCTATGCCAACCTACATGAACACACTACAGCATAATGCATTTACAGAATGCGCTACCGAGATTACTGAGCACAGCGCTGTCAGAGGCATACTTCTAGGCGGGTGACATCATCCGTAGAGGAATAGATGCCAATAGCCAAGGTATGTGTTGCGAAGCGACTAAAAGAACTACTCTCTCCAGGGGCAGCTGGAAACACACACACACACACACACACACCTCACACACACACGGGGAAGGGCCGGGAGTTGAACCTACGCCTACCTACATGAACACACTACAGCATGATGCATTTACAGAACACGCTACCGAGATTACTGAGCACAGCACTGTCAGGAGGCATACCCCTAGGTGGGTGATATCATCTGCAGAGGCAAGGCAGCCGATAGGGAATGAAGACAGAGTGTGCAGTCACACAGCATGTTACCATCCCAAGGTGGGCAGTAACACGGTAGTACTGCACTCGAATACCAACCAACCACGAGCACAACATCACGACATGGATACGGGATGCACCACAGACAGTATACCCTATGAGAGGGCAACCGGCGTGCATGATGTAGGCAGCCATTGTGGCATATCAACCACATATGACTCATCTGGACGGCCACCATGGCTATGCAGGATGTCATTGGCCATGGCTACATGCCTAGTAGCAGACATCGGTGCTGACTGTACTGTGTTCCCACGAATGGCGTACTGGGCATGCCCTCACACCTAGCGGTGATAGGGAAACATACATGCACACGGGGTATAACCACAGACGTGCGCGGTGTGCACTGTACTGTGTGTCCATCTACACAGCTGCTTACTGGGCATGCTCACACACTTAGCATTTGCAGAGTGCAGACATGCATACACATGGGGTGGAATCATGGAAGGGCAGAGTGTGGACCGTTGTGTGTGTCCACCTACACAACAGCAACCCAGGCATGCTCACACACGTGGCGGTTGCAAAGGGGGAACATACATGGACACAGGGTATCTTCACAGGCAGCGGTGTGCACTGTACTGTGTGTCCATCTACACAGCTGCTTACTGGGCATGCTCACACACTTAGAATTTGCAGAGTGCAGACATGCATACACATGGGGTGGAATCATGGAAGGGCAGAGTGTGGACCGTCGTG
>NC_056744.1:431194889-431214216 GCF_019279795.1 Protopterus annectens | reverse complement strand
AAACCCCCTCACATATCCCTGTCACTGTCATAAAAAGAAATATATTTGCATAACCGTACACCGATGGTGTGGATGACAGTGATGCAGCAGAGGCTTCATCATATGCACAGGTGATATGTCTGCCAGGGTCATAGGCTGTACCAATGGATGACATCATGTGTGTGTGTAAGGGCCGGTGCATTTACTGGGCATGATTGTGCAGAATGCATGTGGAGGTGGTGGAGCCCTACAGTTGCGTCTGCCGTGTGTGGGTATGTGTGTACACAGTTCAGCCATACGTGATGCCTACACGGGGTATACTTGGCAGCCCAGGACTGTACAGTGCAGGTTGTACGGCTCACTGTGTCCGTCTGCGGCCACGTGACCTGTGCCTGCCTGGGGTCGCACGGGCACTACCGGGTGGAGGTATGGAGTGGCCACTCTCTGATGACACATGTCCGCTGGAACCGTGTCCATGCTGGGACCAGCCAGGGCCACGTCCACGTGGCCTGCTGTGTCCTGGTGTGGTCGGTGTAGCACCAGCTGCACTGCTGCTGCTACCGGCACTGTGTGAGTGGGCATGAGAGGTGGCACGCACGTCGACCTACACTAGGTGGTGTTGCTGGCCTACGGCCACGTGTCCTACGCCTCACCCCTACCAGGTGTTCCAGCACAGACAGCTCACGCTCGCGGATTGACATGCCTCGGTCGAGGATTCCAACCATCTCACCTAATCACCTATCCAGTACATTAGCAATCTGCTGTTGAGCATTCGCCAATGACTGGATGTTGTCATTTAGGGAATGGATTGCGGCCCTCTGCAGCCTCTGCCCTTCTTGGTTCTGCCATTCAGCACGTGCCTGTGCCGCCATTACAGTCTGGAACATGCGTCTGGTGATACCAGCTGCTGCGCCCTGTACAGCAGGTGCATGTCTGCCAGAGGTCCTCCTACGAACAGCACCAGCCACATGCCTGTGTGGCACATCACCAGTCATTACACTGGCAACATGGTGTGTACGCGCACCTTCTGTAGCCACCACACATTCCTGCTCAATGCCAACAGACGCTGACTGTCCTTCCTCTATGGGCAACCGTGATGTGGTATGTGTCGGCATCAGAACCGTGTGCGGGGATGAGGGAGACATAGGTGGGATGGTAACCAATGGCACAGCTTCTGCCCCTGACAACCCTGCCTGTACCTCATGCATATGGTCATCACCGCTAGTATCTGTGGGGACACTAGCATCAGATGGACTGCAGGAGGGGAACGCACCTACACCACCTGTGAATACAAAGACATACTGTAAGGTACATTACACACACGCAGACACACACGCAGACACACACACACACACACACACACACACACACATGCAGACACGCACGCAGACACACACACACACAGACACACACACGCAGACACACACACACACACGCAGACACACAGACACACACACGCAGACACACACACACACGCGCAGACAGACACACGCAGACACACACACACGCAGACACATCATGCATGTGATATTGCAGATGGCATGCAGCATTCCCACACCACAGCACAGAGAATGCAGGCCAGACATTAATAGTGTTAGTATGCATACTGCCCTGGGGTGCACACTACATCAAGCAGGTGTCATATCAGTAGGCATGCAGTACACACATTCATGGTAGTTTGCATGCGTCATCGTGATACACCATGTGGCCACAGGCAGGTTAACAGTACACATGGCTGGCGTCACCTTGATATGTACTCCACCGACATGTGCGATAACATGTGGACATGTGACAATGGTGTCCCATCACATGCACCGCATCATACTGGGCTTCACAGTGCAGTGTTATGTGTACAGGCTACGGATAGAATGCATGTGTAACAAAGATGTCTGTGCAGGTGTGGTTGGTGTGAGCCGTGTACATAGCTATACGGTGGGGAGTACAGGCACTGTGCCACTGCATGGCAACAGGACACAGGTATGTTGCTGTGCAATGCATAACATGGACGCATTGCATTGCCATGTCTGCAACACAGTCATGCTGTTCCACAGCACGTATATGGTAGACATTGGTGGCACCTCCGGTGGCTGCAGACAGGCATTCCGGTTGTCTGGTGTACCACATCAAATGTACAGGTGGTCCACTATGACTATGATCGCACTATGTGTGGACAATGTGCAACGGTGTCTATCCACTTCAGATGTACTGTGTGGCAACATGCTATCACCCATGGCCATGTTTGACTGGGTCATGGACAATTGTGTGTGATGGGCAAAGTGTACCCATCCCTGTGGTGGCCCAAGTGACATACACCCATACAAGTCGGAGGTGTCACAATCCAGAGGGCTATGCAGACAACAGTGTGGATGTTTGCTATGCCGGGCGTAGGTCATGTCATGGTGTGACAATATTGCAGACAGAACACCACGGGCGTGGGACATGTCATGTGCCGTGTCACAACATGTGCACACAATGCAGGGGCATATGTCACATTGGTAACACCTGTGTGCTGCCCAGATCACAGCTCACTATGTGGTACTGTGTGCGTACCACAAATGGTGTTCCAATGCATGCTACATATGCATCCATTGTAGAACACCTCCACCATTGTATGCATAGCTGACTGCACATATCACACTGACAGGTACTGTGGTTTCATGCCAGTGTATAATAACGGTTGTATCTACTGCACATGGGTGGCATGTGTGTGTCTGGTGGTGCAACCTGTATACCATGACTGGAGCAGAACCCAGGTGTGCATGTTATACCTGGCCACATGGCAAATAACTCTACACTGTAACATGCCTGTTACTAACAACAGTCTCACCTGCGATGGACCCATGACTGTGCGACACACCAGAGGTACCTGTATAGGGGTGACACAACAGTATAAACATTATCCATGACTGTAGCCACAGTAAGCACTGTGCATGTCACAGCATGTATCTGTGTGATAGCATGTGGTATGCACACGTCTGCAAACACAATGTAGCATACTGTAGTATGCGGCTTGTGTGCCCATATACCTGGCATGTGTTGGTACATTACGTGGTGTACAGTGACACCCACACCTACAGCAGGTATCATACACATATGCAAGACTGACTTACCAGGCAGCTCCAGGCTCATTGGTTGGGAGACACCCACCTCCACGATGGCAGCTAGTGTTTCTGCATGCTGTTCCCTGGGTGTCCCCAGACTGGCCAGGAGCTCCTCCGTGTGTGTGAGTGGGGGCTGGGTTGGTGGCCCACCACCTGTTCCACCTTGTTCTCTGGCGATTGCGGTGGCACGCTGTTTCACGTGCCGTATTAGGTCCGTGCAGTGTCGGCGTATCTGCTGGTAGGTGCGGTTGTTGCCACCCACGTCATTCACCCTCCTGCGCATATCCTGCCACAGGTCATCCCGCTGCTGCGCTTGCTGTGGAACATGGCTGAATAGCAGGTCATAGTTGTCATGGAGCAATGGTATGATTACGTCATCCTCCTGGCAGCTGAAGGCTGGCAGCCGTGAACGAGGCATTATCTGTAAGACATAAGGATGGTGACAGGTCACATTTACACTGATGTACTGGCATACCGCTGGACATACATTGCTATGACATGTACGACATCTGCACAGTAATCTCTGTGATGCATCATGACACTGACACAGCTGACGTGTTGCTGTCACACCTGTCACACCGTTATTCAGCGGGTATCATATCATATCTGTGTGTCAACTCATCACACTGTACACACCCCATGTAGATGGTAACCTGCTGTGGACATGTGTACCTGCCTGCACCTGTGTTCATACCAGTCGGCACGTGTCCCGATGTGCGCACAGTTCTACTGTTCACCTGGATGCTGTGTATATGTCGCTAGGCATCACAGACGCAGCCATTATGGACGTCAGCGGTGGCACTGCACACATACACGTGGACACCTGTACATGCATGTGTTGTGCCATGTACATCTACAAAGCACTGTACAGGTGTTGGACAACCTGCCACGGCTCGCCTGTATTGCACGTGATACACATGGGACAATGTGTAATCATATGACATTAGCAGGGATGGTCATACATAGCATGTGCGCGCACGTTGTACATGCCAACACACAGCACCTGTGACACCACAAGGTGCATCAGTGCCACATTACTGCTCTGGACAGTTGATAGTGCAAGTGCCATTTAGCCATCGCACCATGTATGACTGTGATGGCACGTGCAGCCTTGCTGGACAGGGCTGCATGGTATGGCAGGGTATGTCACATACATGGCACAGGGATGTGTCCCACCTGGGGGGATACTGGTATTGGGAGGGTGGCTGTCCATTCCATATGTCATTGCTATGAGTATATGGACATTACGCATGTCTATCATCATGGTGTGGACAATGGCCTTCTGCAAGGTAGGCAGCATGCTGCTTGGTGGGGGTGTGTATGGTGCATGCTGGTATCGCACATCCATGCATACACATTACCCTGACAGGTGCTATGTGCTGTGATATTGTTCAACACAGTGCTGTATGTGCCCGCACGATGATATCCCGTGCACATGGATGGTACCCTGGCCTGACATGGGTACCACATATGTCTACATCCAGTGCCTGCTGCCACTGCCATGTCGGCAGGTGCACCGCACAGCACCATCCCTCCCACAGGGACCGTGGTGTTGGGCACAGCATAGGTATCCATTTATGGGGACAGGGATGTTCACATAGCGGGGGCACTGCTGGTATCATCCATCAGACCATACACGTATGACACACACCTCACACACCCAGCCCATTCAGTATGTTGTTCGCAACACTGACACAGCTATACTGCTAGGCCAGGGACATTCCCAGCCGTACATACACAGATGCATGAACATCTGTCTGTGGCATGGGCTACAATGACGGTGGGGTTCAACACATACTGTGTTTGACTGTGGCTGGCGCAGATGTTCTGTGCACATGTCTACACAGTAACCCTGTTCTACTGTAGCCAGCGGTGATGTGCTGTGCACATGTCAATGCTACACATTGTGTTGGTGTCTGTCTGTCAACAGGCCAGTGGTGGAACACGCAAGGGTATTAGTGATCAAATATGCATGCCACCCTGTACAGCTGTACTGCTAACATATTTGGTGCTAATGTGTCATGGACATGCACACCTTACCCGGACAGGTGGTAGTGGGTTGCCACCCATACCCATCACCTCTTGTGGGTTGCTATTATCCAACACCCTATTTGTATTGTATGTTCAGGCTATGCACCTGTGTGGGACATGTGGGCATGCAATGCTCTACTGCGTACCTTTGCACCCATTGCACAACATGTCACACAGGTACACTGGCAGCCATACACTACACAGCTTGATGATGGTACGACAGGTGTTGTACACACGTAACACATATCCTGTGGGACATGGTCATATGTACAGGCATGTCCGACAGTCACGTACCACTGCTACCCCTATATGACGGATATGCAGTACATGTGGCAGTACAGCAACTGTCACATGTACTCGTGCAATGCCCCCCTATGAACATGGAGCGGTACTGCCTGTGGGGGATGTGCGTCTGCATCCATGCTGTGCCCATAGCTGACAGTTGTATATCAATACGTGCAACATACCTCATTTGGTGTTCTAACGGGTGCATGTTCAACATGGCTCCACATTGTTTGGGTCTGTCACACAGTCATTGTTGTACATGGTTTACATGCCAGCCATGGCTTACTATATGTGATTCAATGTAATTCATTGGGATACCATCATTATACATTAGAGCGGGTATTCCAGCCATCACATAGCCTTCCTAGATGACACTGTTAGCCAACCAGTAGTAGGTGTTCCACCATCTGCACATTAGTCACACAGTACGAGGGTGGCTGATACCCATTCTGGGGACAGGGTGCTGACAGCTGTGGATGGGTGTGATGCTGTCGACAACCATGACTGCACCTGATGGTCACATCTGGATGGGTAACATTCACAACACACACCTACCTTCATGTAGTAACACATCATCTACAACAATGGACATTCCTGCCAGAACAATGTGTGCAGTATGTCTGTATGACCACTGTAGGCACCACTGGTGGCCCGCAGCATGGCAGCCAACAGCACCAGTGTATATCCCGCGGACCCATGGGTTACACCATTCACAACACACCTGTCTCGGATGATGCTGTTGTGGATCACAGTGCAGTTCCACACATCATGTTACACTAGGCATCATGCACTGATATGTTGCGGACATGTGAACAGCTGTGCAACTCAACATATGCACACATGACACATCACCTGGTACAATATATCTCTCATACAACGTGTTATTGTGACCGCCCTGTGATGGCATTACACAGGCTATGTGTACTGGGACATGCGATGGCTCACCGGTGTCATTACCCTCTGGGTGTGTGTCTAGCCAAGTGTACATTAGGCAGTGGTCTGAACACAGGGACACTGTACATTGACCTACTGTGTCACTGCAACTGTTGCCTATGCTCATACTGTTATTGTACAGGCATGTGGTATCTGACCGCTATGACAGTCCTGGTCGACCACACTGCTGTGGCACTCATGACCTGCAGCCATCTGCCTGGGGAGTGGAGCACACATGTACATCTTCACATGCTATACTGCCTCTGTGGCGGTGTCACATAACTGTCTCCGGCAGGGCTGTAACAGGCAGGCATGACATGGGGTCATGTGGGACAATGCTTGCATCTTCCACTGTGCTGCACACAAGCAAGGCACAGACACTATTGCACCACTCACATTTCTCTGCAGTGACTGGGACCTGCCTCCATGCTCTGCGCAGCACGCCTGCGAGTATGGATTGTACACTGATCGTACCTCCCAGGCACATACCTGGACTGCAACACCCACAGGTGAGGGGATCACACATCACACAGTGTTTTGCACACATCCTGGATAGTTGCCTAACACAATGCATCATAGGTGCTCAATGTGCGGATACCCGTGTTTGTGACCGCTAGACACATTGTAACATGTGACAGAGTTGACATTGTACACCACAGGTTACATGCCGTCTGTGTTGTTATACTGTACATTGGGCCTCAGACAGCTGATACTGCCATGTGCTGACAGCAACCCACACTTCCCTAGAATAGACACCCATGTACCTACACATGCTTGAGTCATGCACTCCACCCAGCTGGCTGATACATTACACAATACATACCATACCTACACTACCCTCAACATGCACAATACCTCCATGTGTCTGGTGTGTTGCACCTGGGGTTATCCCCCCTTTGATGGATGAACACATATGCTTCACGGCCCTGCTAGCCACACCCTGGAAACACACCCATCGCAGCATACACGGAACATGTGTACTACAACCAGTACTACTGACGTCTGCTGACAGCAGTTGTTAATGGCATGACACCCCGGCAGATGGACAGTGTACATACATATGCTGACACATACTACAGTGCGCTTCCGTAGCATGTACACAATGGTAGAGACCATGCTATTCCACACAGAGACATGGCGGTACTGACCTGTTCACAGACGCCACGGTGGTGGTCATGTTCCATGCACATATGATGTACGAGCACATGTGCAGGCTGTTGCACAGTGGTGTATATTCACATGTGTGGGGTGCATCACTTGTCAGCCATGGTGGGTCCTTGAGGTCCATCACATGATCCAAGGCTAGCTACCTAAACATGACTGCCGCACATTGCGGTGTGGGGCCTCAGGCAGTGTGGTGGTATGTCTGCATTGTTTGGCTACATCCACATTCGATGTCACATACAATAGTCACCCAGGCATTGCAGACCAAGATAATGTTGGCAACGTGCCAGGCGATGGTGTACTTACCAACAATACACACTCTCACTCACTACAGGGTCGCAATCCATACATGGACATCATAGTGTCCCTGTGGACACATACATGATACTGACATGCACACGTTATGTCCTGGGACACTGGCCCGATGTCACCTTCCGATGTCCCTGGCTATTATGTCCCACCAACCTGTTTGGTATATGTCTCCGCACCAGCCCGCTATATTCACTGCTAGCCTGTTGTCGGACATTGTGTACCCTGACCGCCGTGCAGCGGCATCTCTCGCACTACCCATGGGTGGCACTGTGTTGCACGTGTGGGACTGCAGTCATACACCCATGACTGGACCATTCTGAATGGCACTGGGGCACATCCTCATGAACGTGCTTCCTGCACACATTGATGGCCTCCATGCCTTTCCTGGCACCCTTGTTGGGCTTGTGTGTGCCACAGCATGCCACATACACATGCTGGCCACCTGTCATACCATTGCATGGGCGGTTGGGGTGGTACAGAGGCCAACACATCAGACGTTGTCCTCACATTGCCCTTCAGCACCATTCCACATTCTGGTATTGGCAACGTACACATCCACCTGCACATCATACCCTGTGTCTCAGGATGTTATGCTATATGACTCGTGGACAGGACACACAGTGGTGCAAGCATATCATAGTACCTACTACATGTCAGGTACATATGGCATTACACAGTCCTCAGTCAGGGGGCCCTCATGTTCACTATTTGCTTACATACACAACATGCTGTCACAGAGTACTGTCCATGCCTAGATATCCCACGCCTACATACCTGGCGCCATTATTGCTCCACCAGCTCATACCGATACTGACCATATGGGTGTTAGTGTGGCGGATACATCATATGAGTGTCATGGCATCAGGATGCATGACACATGGTGCATGCACATCACCTTTGCATAGCAACATTCACCCACTGACTATCACATGGATACTGGCCCCGTACATACATATCACATTGTACATGGTTGCTGTACACACATATGCCCCACACGGTCCTGTGGTTACCGTATTCCACTGTGGCATGGATACCCTTCTGCAGGGCCACACCTATCTGTACTGTGTGTGATGCTGATACATAGGGAGCCATTGTACCTGTGGCATACACACATCTACACACGGTCAAGGGTACAATACCACATTTATGGTGTACCTTCCACAACAGCTACAACTTTACATGGCACAGCATTGTCATGCCACGATGTGTACCAGGCTCGGACGGTTTACATATGTGGCTGACATACGGAAAACACATCTGTACACATCTGCATACCACATATGCAGGGGTGTCTTCTGCTCTGACACGGACCATGTCCTCCGCATTACTGATGCATATACTCCTCATACATAACATTTGCGGTGGGCAGTGTGAACGGACTGCTCATGGATATGTGCACACACGCCACACTGCATGGGCTGGGCTTCTGTGTTACTTCCGCAGACACAACACACACCATGCTGTGGAACATAGGTCCTGTGCACATCCCACAGGTACACACAGTGGCACTGTTCATGTGATACCTCCCTTGCTGTTTGGGTGACATGTAGTCATGGTACCACCACAGCAGCGGTACTGTGTAGACATGGATTTGACACCCGCCTCTGCTGTTCACAGGACACTACCATGGGGAGGTGACACTACTGTGTACACTGCACATGTGTTTACACATGGACCTGCCAGACTTCATTGTTGCCCACGGTGCACCTGCTACAGATCCTTTGGGCATGGTTACTTGGTGTCCCTTCCATTTCGGCTGGCTATGATGCTACTACTCTGTCCCATACCTACAGGCCATATGTATCCTGTTATTGTACATACCAATAGGTGATACCTCTGTTATGCATGATATGCCTGTGATACTGTGTATAATGTCTGTCATATCCACCCTGACAGCTTTACATTACACATAGTTGACATAGTATCCCCTACTGCAGGGCATACGTGCACGTCAGCCGCACATTACGTATGACATCGATGGTATATGCCCATACACATGCGTGCTGTGACAGTATACATACATGTCCTATCCCCTGCTATGGCACTTCCTTGTTGGACATCCACTGCCAGCATCAGCGTGTGGTCTGGCATTGTTCTCTCTAATGCCCCCCTGTGGCAGCCCTTGTGGTGTCTCGGCTGTGTACATGATGTCCCACTGCTGTGCACACAGTGTCCACAGTCGTTGGTATGCTCAGCAGGATAGCACTACATAACCACCTTTCACCACTCTCTGCATTATGGACAAGTGTCATTACTTACAAACACCATTCCCATACAGTACAGCTTCATCATACATATCATGCATTACACAACCGTACATATCGTGTGTTCTACATACCTTGTCAGTGTTTCGTTCCATGTTTCATTCCGTGTATCAGTTTTCCTTTTTATTTCGCTTTCGGTTGTACACTGCTGGTTCTGTATGAGCATACGGTTTGAATATCCTGAGAGTCATCCTTATATCTGTCGATACCTGCAACATGTGGGTTCATCCCACCAATTGCTGTTCCTCAGTGAGTAATTATGTGCATATCACCTGTGCATCTACTCCATTCGGAAATTATGCGTCGTAACTGGGGTATGGTTGGATTCCTCACCTGGGCGTTGGCTATTTGCCCTACCTTCGTGGAGATGGTCTGTATTGTGTTATGTTATGTGTAACTGCAGCTGCTATGTGTGGCGACAGGTATATTTCGCATTGATGTTAGCCATGGATTGTGTGTGTAGGGTATAGTATTTGGTTCGACATGTGGGTGTCCCTGTCCTGACGACATCTGTTGATGGCGTATTGTATTCGGATGTGTAACATGGCTGTTGTATTCCTTTAAACAATGCATGCAAGTATGCATCCACCTTTGATTGTGTTTCCCACGCGAGATGTTGCGGTTATGCAGATGTCATTGACTGCCTGTATGTTTGTGCTGCTATTACGGTTTGTATTCCTTTAATATGTACGGTGGGGGATATCGGTGGTTGTAGGTGACGGATACGGGTTGTAGGCCTTGCATCTCTACATACACAGTATAGTTGTCTGTGTTCTCCATCCCTACCTGGAGAGGTGACAGTTAATTGTCTGTTGGTATGGGATTGTAGGTTGTGTTGTTGTCATGTGGTGTCAGTATCGCCTGCGGGTGTGCTTGATGCATGTATTCCTCCATCACAGCTGTGGTATATCAGCGGTTGTTTGTACGTGACGACTATCCCTTGTCATTCTGTCCCAGATATTTACTGTCATTGTGGTCCTGTTGTTGGGATGGCCTGTTTGCCAGTGGTTGCCACCTATTCAGATGGGGATTGCTTATTTGACACTTGTAGAACACACAGCGGTGTTTACGGGCCGATACGTGGCCACGGTCAGTACTGGGGTAGCACATACGTATTTCCGCGGTAC
The DNA here is from genome assembly GCF_019279795.1 of Protopterus annectens. Lineage (NCBI taxonomy): Eukaryota > Metazoa > Chordata > Ceratodontiformes > Protopteridae > Protopterus > Protopterus annectens. Next base: position 431,203,020 of record NC_056744.1, on the reverse strand, counting down.
ATACCTATTGCTGTGTGACTTTGCCTACGTATCATTTTGCAATTACCATATTGGTGTCATACATACAGGCGTGAGTATTACATACGTCCTTTCCATTTCCTGTGGGGTATATTCCTGTGCTACAATCTGGGACATTGTCACTTTGTATCGTTTTACGTCACAACACACCTAGCCAGTGTGGGGCTCTCACTACTACTTTGGGACTACTGGTGTACATATGCCTGTGGCTAGTGTACCGTATGCCTACACATATTATTCCACTCTGCCTCTAACATGGCACCAACATACACATGTTAAGGAGACACACACATTACACTCACACAGCAACACACACGGCACCCTCACCGCACATGTACACATACTACGGCACTCACGGGGTCGGTTGCACACAGTACCTGCGTGGACCGTGACACTGGCGGCGGTGTCTACCTCTCCCCTCATATTATCATACTATTACCCGTGCATGTACTGTTACAGTACTGTGGTCTGGTGATCTTTCCACCTCGCAGTTATGCATTTCGGTATGTTGCCCGTTCCATGGTTGGCGATATCCTCTTCTGTTGAACCTCCCAGATGCTCAGGTTGTCGTTTCACTATGTATACTATGTACAGATATCGCGTGTTACATCTCAGTCACCTTACATCCCTCTGATTCCCTGTCTTAACTGTAGTACTTATATGTATATGTGTACATATATTTCTATATATGTAATTATATCTATCTACATATATGTATATACACATATATATATGTTTATATGTATACACCTTGCGGCGAACATGGCAGCATACAGCAACGCCGTCTGCTGTAGGACCCGCATACTGTTCGGGTGTTGGCGTTCCATGCTCCACTGGCTGCTGGGTGTACAGTGTTTGGGGGCTGCCTATGTTGGAGTCACACATGGGGCCACCCATACGGTACACTTTACGGGTGGTCATGTTTGTGTGCCGTCCATTTCACTGTGCGTGCAGGTAGGGAGGTGTCAGTCCATGGGGCCTACACTGTCAGAGTATGTGCTATACGTTCCCTCTTTGCCAGGGCATAGGCATATTGGGTACGCCTCCGTCTGCCTACTGGGGCTGGCACAGTGTGTTCTTGGTCCTGAACCCTCTGTGCCTGGACTGGCCTTGGCAGTTGTGGTGGGCTTTGTGGCCCTTCCCCGTTATGTCCCTGCAGCAGCTGCTTCCGCAGGATCATATTATGTAGCATGGCACATACTATGAATATGTGGGCACATGTGCCTGGAGAGTACTGCAGGGCTCCACTGGATGTAACCAAGCACCGGAACTGCGATTTCAGCATCCCAAACACACGCTCTATGATTATTCTGGTTTGTGCATGTGCCTCATTATGGCATTCTTGCATGTGTGTGTGTGCATTTCTGATGGGAGTCATCATCCACGGCTCCAGTGCATAGCCAGCATCCCCCACGAGGTGGCCTTGTAGGATGTCCCCCCTGGCGAATACCTGGTACAGCTGTGAGGCATGCCAGATATGGGAGTCGTGGTAGCTTCCGGGGCTGCCAGCACACACATCCATGATAATGCCCTGAGCATTGCACACGACCTGGCAATTGATGGAGGGGAATCCCTTGCGGTTTATGTAGCGTCTACCCTGCTCCCCAGGTGGTGACTTGATTTGTATGTGTGTACAGTCTATTGCACCCAGTACCTCCAGGTATTGTGCCACATGGTGGAAGTGGCGCATATTGCTAGCCAAATCCTCCTGAGATCAGGGGAAGTATATATGCTCATTGGCATGTGGTAACATGCCATCCAGAAACTGGTGTAGTACCCTGGATGCTGATGCCTGTGAGATGCCCATTATATCCCCAGTTGGCCTTTGAAAGGTACCTGTGGCCAGTATTCGCAAGCTTACACATACCTTTGTGTCCACTGGGATGGGTTCCCCCCTGTTGTTTCTTGTTCTCAGGCATGGCCGGCACAGCTCCACTATTTGCTGTAACGTGTCCCTATCCACCCTGTAACACTCTATCTCCAGGTCTTGTAGCCCCTGGTAGGTTACCCTTGGTCTGAACACTATCCTTCTCCTCCGAGGCCTACGGTAGTTGTCGGCACCCTCCTCCACAATACCGTCTGTCTCTAACACATGCTGATGGATCACGGCCACGGCAGCACCCAACATGTACATTTTAAAAGTTCCCCGTGTGTTTACACCTATGGTGTGGCGTTTGGGAATACACGGCTGTGTGTTGTGTGCATTCACACTTTATACTATTGTGCTGTGCACCCGGTGATGTCATAGGGTGTGTCTATACGGCCGTATCTGGGGGTTATCTTCCGTGTTTTACCGTTGGCACTGCAACGCTGTTTCCTTTGGTGTTGCATTACTCTTGCCTACAATGGATTACCTTTCGACCTTCCCTTACTATTTCTGCACGTTGCACCTACTATTTCCTGGCATGCATCCTGCAGAGCCCTGTCATGTGTAGTATCTGGGACATGGCATATCGTGCGTTTTGTGTGCCGCCGCCGTTGTGCTGCCTGTCTGCTTGGCTCTGCTGTGTCAGGTCTTCACTCTTTGCAATCTGCTACCTCCCCTACTTTCTTTGCATTCATATGCCTCCCCTATCCCGTTTTGCAGGTTTCTGCATGCAGAGTTGTCAGCTGCCACCGATTGGCCTTCGTGGTTTGATTAGTGTTGATTGCTCATTATTACTCCAATTACACTTCTTCCGCATTTCCTCATATTCTCAACATCACCTTCCTGTTTCTGATGTTGTTTGCGGGGCGAGCGTCACATGACTGGGTTAAGGGAACGTAGTCATCCTCGTGCACATGCACCTCTGCACGCATTGTGTCCTCTCAGCTCAACTATTGCCCCACACGCCGGTCCTACAGCTGTGATGTGCAATGTACAGCCCAGGTTTGCTGAGCTCCAATGTGCTTCCTCCTACAGTGGCACACCCCTCTGCAGGTGACATGTATTCCCTCTGAGCCACTCCTCGGTGTATTACCGCTGCGCCGTTTGGTACAGCCTTATGCCGGCGGGGGTTTTGCGATTCAGTATTATTTGCCTCATTTGCATGGCATTGACTACTAATTCATAGTTACCACGCCGAACACTGCCGTGAGTCCTTGGCAATCCTTGCACCGTGGTTGTGGCTTTCCATGCATACCGTGGTGTATTATGGCTGTGAAGCTGCTGTGTATTACGCTGCTGTTTTATAACATTGTCATATTATTTCATTGTTTTGCACCTTCCGCAAACATGTCCTGGGGTTCTGCTGTGAATTTCTGTGGACATACCATTTATGTTATTTTTTACATGTTGTGCATGTTTTCTTTTGACATTCTCTGTGTATTTCGCCATTGGCATATGGTAACAGTGTGATACCTGAGGCTGACAGTCTTCCGTTACTCCTATGTTATGTTTGGGAAAATGTAAACCGTTTTTTTTTGGTTTACATTGCCGTGGCCTTATGCTACGCCTGCGCCACTTCGTGGATCGCTATATGCCTTCATTTGCATGGTGCAACACCGCACATGGGGTGTTTAGCATACCTACGCCGGGGGCGGCGCAGATCCGGCGCACGCCAGTAGTGCACGTGGAATTGGATCATACCTGAATCGCTTGGCGGACATATTTGGCGTTGTGACGCCTACGCTATGCGTGCGCCTGGCGCAAGGTTCATGAATCCCGGGGAATGTGTATTTGTTTCCATATATAAATATATGGGTTTACTTCAAAAGGTTGAAGACCCATACAATCAGCTTACATAAGATCGAGACAAAATCAGCAAAACTCCGGATAACCGAAAGCTTACAACCACGAAACCTAGAACATTGAACTATACAAGTAAGCAGATGTCTGGTCTTCACTTAAAGGAACAGTCCTTGGATTAAAGCCTGCCTACAGCAAATACCTATCAGTGGCTTGAATTGGAGATCATGGAACAGTGAGGATTGGGAAATTTATCCTTTTCTCACTGTAGTGCGATCTCGGAGGTGGTATATGTAATATGGGGGTCTGGTGGGGGGTGCAGAGGGGCTTACCTCCCTGCAAAACCACTGATAGTTATTTTCTGTAGGTAGTCTTTAATGGTAAAACTATTCCTTTAAGTGAAGATTGGACTTCTGCTCACTTGTATAGTTTGATGTTCCAGGTTTCTTGATTATAAGCTTTCAGTTATCCGGAGTTTCGCTGATTTCGTCTCGATCTTATGTAAGTCAATTATTTGGGTCTTCGACCTTTTCAAGTATACGCAAATATATATATATATATATATATATATATATATATATATATATATATATATATATACACACATGGGTCTAGGACAAATGCTTGACTAGCATATCTCTGAATCACAAAACATCGAACACACATACACGAAAGCGCTTAACATCGAAAAGCACTTCCATGTATGTGTAGTTCACAAAAAAAAAAATCTATGTTTCTGTGCCCCCCCAAACCCCCCCTACTTTATTATTCTCACTACAAGATCACACTACAATGGAGAAAAGGGAATTTTCCATTACCCACCCTGTAGTCCAATCTACGAAACAGGCACACATACACGGAAGCACTTGTCGATGTTAAGCGCTTTCTTGTATGTATATTCAATGTTTTGTTCATCCTGTCCTTCTGTGTATTTCTCTGCCTTCTCTTCTCCCTTTTTGATTGTCCTGCACACCCATTTCTTACTCATTTATTGCAATGAATTAGTAGGGTCGTTTCTGTACAGCCTCTAACAGGACTGTAAGCTGTGCCCATTGCACCACAGCAACATGCGCATGAAGGGGCATCATTACATGCAGAGCACAAGTGCACAACTGAGATAACTGCGCTGTGTGATCTACATCACACAGTGCTGGTCATTACGTGATCTGTGGAATTTTCTTCAGCAAAGTTTCCCAATATTTTATCTCTGCCATACAGCATCAGTCCTAACACATTGTTAATCAAATACAGGCCATATTGGCACTGCTTTCCCTGCACTATTTTGCCTTTATGCAACCATCTAGCAAAGTTGTCTGAATCCCAATGATTGCTGCAAATGCTCATTGTGAAGTTCAATATAACAAGAAACTTCAAACACTCTAAGCACTTAGTAGTTTATATGCAGCATTCCTGAAAATTAAAAGAATGTTGGAAACTTCTGAAAGTATGTTGCGGTTTCAGAAGAATAGTAGGACAAAGATCATAATATACTCCTGTGCCAGATTAAAAATATTCCCAAAATGTGTCATATTGTGGAACTGCACCATGCAACCGAAACCTAGCTACGATTCTGCTGGTAACGCACATGTATAGAATTCAGTCTCCGTAAGAACCTTTACTGGAGATAAGGGCTCAACACATAGAGGCATTAGGCTGTAAAGGGACAGGGCCAACTAAGATGACTTCTCTCATGCACGTGGGAGATGTGACTTTAGCAAATGCCCATTACATGCCCACTGGGGAACAGTACAGCTAAAGAAAAAAAAATCTGATTCTTAGTGAAGGACTAGCTTGACCCCACCAATCAACCCTCACCACAAGAAACCAATGGGTTATAGATCTAGTAATCTTAGGAAAAAAATGGGCCAATAAATTCAACAGAAGAGAGGATGGTCCGTCATGGAGAGCAGGAGAAAAATGGAACAAAAACAAAGATAGGTTTGATCATTTTAGAAGGGAGTTTTAAGTGAATGTTTTTTAAAGCACTCATGTGCAGAGCTTGCAAGTTATTTTGATTCATTCATTGACTATTTGTAACTCTCACTCTCCTATCTACCTCTGTGAGATGTGTGCATGCAGACACACACACACACACACACACACACACACACACACACACACACACACACACACACACACACACACACACACACACATGCCCTTGTGAAAGCATGCACACACATAGACATGCATGCAGAAATGAAGATGTAAGCATACACACACGCATGATTACATACAGGCACATGAATGGTTGACTAGTTTACTGTTTCACATGAATCATACACTGATATGCTAATAGGTATTCCCATGATTACTGGCTAGCAAGCCTGTACTGCATGTCCTACAGTCTCTGATGGGTTTAGCTACATGAGGGCAGACTGTCTGCATAGATTGCATGAAGAAAGCAGAATTATATAAGCCATTCATTTATTTCTCCTTTCAACTGGCCAATGCCTCTAATGAGACCAGGGTCACCTGTGACAGAGGTAGACAAACAGCACTACATCAGAGCAGTAGTGATTTATAGCTATTTTTAATTTGGCAGAGAAACCATGTTTTAAAAATTTCAGTTAGCTGAATAAAATGATTTGTGGATGAATGTTGAGGTTTCATGCATTTCAGCATTGTTGTGACTTAGCTAGGTATATTATGAAGATGTAATGCCAAATGTATGGCTTGATTGCTACACTGAATGACAAATTCAAGAGTTCTCTACTGCAAATGGCAACAGTTATACTGAAAATGAAAAAAAATATATATTAAATTAATGTTAGTGAATGTTCTTCAAAAGATCTACTCTGGGCCAGCAAAGCACAAGTAGCAATTGTCTGACCTGGAAAAGAGGTTTAGAAATAGACTGTAATCTCTGCTGTTTTTGAAGCAAGCCAGAAACATGTACTTGAGATAATAAAAAGAGAACTGCTGAGTGTACTGTTGTCTGAAATCAGCAGAGGAGAGCTGACATTTCCAGTGAATTTAATACAAGTACTGCTAGTATGTGAAATGCAACAGCACACTGAGAGCAGATTGTGCAGGTGAGACCAAGAGTTACTGTTAAAAGTATGCCTACTATCAAGGATAAACTTTTGTATCATCCTGGAAGTATGACAATTCAAGATTTTTTTTCTCTGTATTTCTTCCACTTGTTGAAAGCAGATATGAAGAGTTTTCCTTTTTGAATGATAGTCTGCCAGGAAAATATTACAATAGTGTTCAATAAAATGTGATTTTATGTCTGTCCTTTAACTACTCTAGCATATATACAGAATTATATACATGGATTCTGCAGTAAGGCCATTAAGGATATGGGTGACTCAATATACAAGTGCTGTTTTCAGATCAGAAGATGGATAATCTGATAACACATATCTAATTCCACTCTAGCTCTTGTGCAGAAAGGGTTAGATTTAAGGCATTTAATAGCATTGATTTCATTGCAGGATAGACCGACGTTCTTGTAGAGATTGCTGGCAAATGCCTGAAAATGTCACATTATATGTATTACTCAGTATAACTCCTTAAAAGTCCAATGATAGAACTAAGAAAAATATTTTTGATCTCCAGATCAATGAAAGAAACTCCAGTCTTAATGAAAAAAAAACTGATTTCCAAATTTGTAATAAGCATTGGAAGTACTTAAGCAAATTTGTAATGGTACTTCTCTGCCATGCATTCCGGTTCCAGAAGCTGTACTATTCAGAACTAAAGACAAGATTTACATTTGTCAACAATGTATGATAAGACGATACTTTTAGTAGTTTTAAAGAAGTGCCACTGTTGTAATAGGTATTTAATACCTAGCAGGGTAGAGTACTGGCGACATACCTCCTACATTGGTGAGAAGGCAATGGATAATAAAGCCTTCCTGCAAAGATGCCTTAATGGTGTAGCAGTCAGTTATGAAGTTCACTGTTTAGAAGATAGAATCATTGTTCAATACTTCATATTTTTTGGGGCTCACAATTCATGTGTTGCACTTGTAATATGCAGTCTTCTGCTTTGGGGCCATGGTTGTAGTGGTTGAACTAAGGTTTGATTTTAACAGTTTTGTGAAATGCAAGTGTATTTTTTGACATACTCTGTGGATCATTTGACGACTGAATACCTGATAAACTACTGACACAATGGAAATAGCTTCAGTGTAATGGGAAACCTCCAGATTGATTTAATGGGTTTGTGTATTGGTGACGAGTTACAACAAGACAATGAATGTAAAAGAAATGTTTTCCATCTTATTTTTATTAATATCATTAACTCATTAAACTCTAGTGACACCAACAGGAGGTTCTACGGGATCATCCTAATGATACCACTTACTACTTAGTGTTAACTGGACATCTTTCCAGTCATAGTTTCAAAACCATTCTCCATATAAGTACTAAGCTAATTGCCCTTGGGGACCATTTTCAGCATAGCCAATGCCTGTTTTCAAAGGTGAGAATCAAA